>NW_026593947.1:2283880-2295344 GCF_907164565.1 Psammomys obesus
AGCTGCCTTCCTCCGTCACTGCCTAATCGCCTTGCGTGAGTCTCAGGAAATCAGAAACTCGCTGCTTCCGTCCCACAACTCGGGGTGTGGGTGTGTGCAAGCACACCTGCTTTCTAATGTGAGTGTTAGATTCGAACTCGGGTCCGAGTGCCTGAGCAGTGTCTCAGTCAACCATCTCCCCGCCCCTCACGGGCTTTGCTGAGTGTGCGCTTAGCCTCTGCGGGAGGGAGGTTTGTTTATGATTATCTTATTGTGTGTTTGTTTGCGGACATCGCATGGGGTGGGAATGCAGTCCGTGTGTGTGGAGGTCAGAGGTCGTTCCTCAGGAGCCATCCGCCTAATTTTCCTGGACGTCTCCCGGGAGCAGGGACTCGCCCCCGAGGCCACACTGACCGGCCACCAGTCTCGGGGTCTGTGTTTCCCAAACGCCCAGGGCGGGGGCACAGGCCAGCATGACTTGGGTGCCCGCCACGCTCTGCCAGCGTCTCTGACCGGACTCCCAGGCTCGGCCAAGCTTCTCTGCCCCCCCCCCCCCCGGAAGCTCCCAGCGGTTCCCAGGGGAACAAGGCTCTGAGGGAATAGTAGGAAATAAGTCTGAATGCAAGTCGGGTTTTTGTTTTGTTTTATTTTGTTTTTTCCCATCCCAGGCAACGACATCATGATGTCACTGAGCCTGTGGCCACTGGGCAGATGACAAGACCAAGGCTGGAGCCGCCTAGGTGAGGTGCCGGCGTCCACACAGTCAGGCTGGCCAGGGCATGGCAGGGCCTTCACCTACACACCAAGGCTCCCTCAGGACCCTTGTCGCTCTTCCTCTACACGAGCCTCTGTCTGTGTGTTTGTCGCTGTGTGACCCCACTGTTTTTATTGGGCCACTGTCCCTGAATAGCCACACTTCAAAGTCACAGTTCTTCCTCTTGTCGGGCGAAGGCAGTGGCCTTGTTTTTATGAGGTTTAGCTTAGTTTTCTTCCTTTCTTCACTGTTGGGTTGGTGGCTGACAGGCAGAAAGGTCAGCCTTCAGTTTTGTTTTAGGGGGAGAGCTGTTCTCCCGTCCAAGCGCGGGCACACTCGGGCCGTGGCCTGTGTGGTGTCCTACCCTTCCGCTCACCCGGGGCAGGTGCTCTGTGGACACCGGAGCAGAAGGGCCCTCTCGCTGCTGGCACAGTGACTGCACAGCTGCACAGTACCACATCTGGTGTGTACGTGGATTCTGGGGCTGCGCGAGGGCCCTCAAGCATGCATGGCAAATGCTTTACCCATTGGCTCCTGTCCCCAGCCCAGACCTTCTGTTTTCAGGCTTCACACCCCAAGATGTGATTTAGGGGAGAGTCTCACATACAGTTGTTTGTGAAACAATGAAATGATGGTATCTCCTGGCACCAGCCATTTTTACTTCAGGAATGAAAAGACTAGTGGGAAGGTATGGAGAAGTGGAAAGAAGGACTCTTACCACAGGAATAAGGGTCTCAAATCGTGAGGTGTTGAGTGGGAGGATGGGGATGAGGATTAAAGAAGACAAAGGCAGCAGCTGGGACCAGGAGGTCCTGCGTAAGCTGATGACGTAGGCCAAGCAAATTTACTGAGAAGCACAGCATCTCATGTACTATTCACAGGAATAAAAATGGCCAAGATTAGCAGAAAGCCATGTCAGACAATGCTGGCAAAGAGAACTTAGGATACCTCAGGCACAGCTGACTCCGGACCACAATTCAGGAGGAAGTCACCAGAAGCCGTAACCCTGACTCTTTGAGGACTGGCATCAGCCCTAGCCCGCCCTTGCCAAGTCCAGTCCTGCACAAGAACAAAGCAGGAGGGCTTTGGTGCCAGTTTCTTGTAGGAAGGCAGCTACCTAGCTACAAGCTGGTGTGAGGGGGCCAGCGGTTGTCAGAAAGCTTCTGGTACCTCAGCATGGAAGGCACAAGAGGACAGGCCAGATGCTGAGCCTGGCTCCAGTGATTCCCCGAGTCTGTTATGAGCTTCACAAGCCTGTGTTTGAGGTGGTCTCCATGCCCAACATGCTTGGAGGGCCACAGGACTGTGGCAGCAAGAGCTGGCCCGAGGCAGACCACCTGGGGTGTCCTGGGGCCAGTAAGAGGAGCCTGAAGTACAAGCAAGACCTGTTACCACTGCTAAAGACGGAACCAAAATACCAGGTGGCTAGGAAGACAGAGATTCCAGGAATGACTGAGCCTGCCCCTGCCTGGGTGGCCATGATGGACAAGGCCAAGCCAGGGCCTTTGAGCTGACTTCCGGGCTAGGCTGGGCTCCTGCCACTCAGGTCCTGGGGCCACAGAGGCACATTTGCTGAGGTGTGCTCAGCATATTTTGCGCATATGCTGAGTGTACTCGGACAGCGATGGCTACTGTGACCCACTCAGCAGTCGCCCACCTGGCAGCTGGAGAGGTGAGGACCCCTCTGAAGAGATCCGGGGGTACCACAGGGCCTTCGAGGTCTAGTTTCTGGGGCGCTGAGGCTGTGGAGAAAGGCCAGCGGAGGGAGTTCTTACCTGGGACTCTGTACCCATCACTGAGGACCTTGAGGCCTGAGAGAGGAGGCTGAGGACCACCATGTGGCCTGAGGGCCCAGGTCTCAGCCAGTGAGAGGAGGCTGGGCATCCTGTGAAAGGAAGGCAGACCTGTGGTCAGGCAGTGGGCCCTCAGCCTGCCACTTGCCAGCAGATGGTCACAGGCAAATGACTCATCTCTCTCCCTCAGTTTCTTCATTTGTCAAGAAGGCACAAAAATAGAACTTCTGTCATAGAAGTGTTGCGAAACCAACCGGAGGTGCATGTCCTAAGCCGGGGTCTGGGGTATTGCTGCTAGTTTCACCACAGTGGTTCACAACTGTCCTAAGTGAACGGCTGGACCTGGAGAGCAACCTCAGGCGTGCGCTTGCGCCCACTTTCTAGTCCTCACCGTCTAAGAGTGTGAACATGGGAGCAAACACAGACGCAGAGGGGTGGAGTGGGAGTCTCACCTAGCGTCCCTGAGAGAGATGCCTGTGCTCTTAACTGCCCTGGGCAGAGGTCGGCTGTTAACAAACCCCTAAAGCAGGGGCTGGGGACGCTCCAGGATAAAGAGCTGCTCCTGTGCAGGGCCTGAGTTTGCTTCTTGGCACCTGTGTCAGGAAGCCCACACCTACCTGTAACTCCAGCGTCAGGGCCTCTGGGCTTCAGGCCCCTGAGGCCACAGAGACACATAATCAAAAATGGTAAGAATAAATCTTCAAGAAGCCAAGAGCAGGGCCAGGAAGGGGTCAGTGGTACCTGCTGCGAAGCCTGGTGGCCTGCGCTCAGCCCTCCGCCCCCACGGCGGAAGAGGAAAAGTGACCCCTAAGCCCCTGTCTGTCCCTATACATGTGCAAAACATGTATAATATAACCACAGAAAAATTAAAGTCAAGAGTGCCCTGTGTGTGGGGCTCACCTGGAATTGCCAGTCTGTGGAGGCCGAGGCAGGAGGATTGCGAGTTCTGGGGAAGTCTGGGCTACATGGTGAGTCCCTGTCTCAAAAGCATACACAAACAAGAAGCCCCAGAAAACAGTCACAAAACAGCAGAAACACAAACTGTCAACACACAACAGGTGTGAGGAGAAAACTAAGAGAGTCACTGGACTCGCTTAGCCTTTTTTCCTCTTTTTTAATGTTGTACTTTAAATATAATTACATCATTTCCCTCCTTTCCTTTCCTCCCTCCAGCACCCATGGCGTCGTCTCTCCCCAAGCCTCTGCTGTGGTCCTTCTCAAGCACACGGCCTCTTTTTCTCTTACTAGTATTTTGCATACATATGTGTAAATGTAGAAATGTAACCTGCTGAGTCCATTTAGTGCTGCTTGTCTGTGAGCGATTTCAGAGCTGACCACGGTATTGTGCAAACAATTAAAGGGCTCACGCCTGGGGACGGCTGATTCTCTCTCCACAGCAGCCTTTAGCTGCCTGGAGGCCTTTGTTCAGGGCCGCGAGCTTCTGCTTCCACGGTAGTGCTAGCATTGCCATCGCCACTGTCAGCCTGGGTCTCGGGAGGATGCAGGACTGTCAGAGCACATCACTCAGCAGACGGCTGGGTCCTCGGCACCTTTCCGTCTGCTCCTCTCTGAGCTTTGGGCCCAGGGAAGGTAGGCGCGTCCGCTGGGGCTGGACAGCAGTGAGCAGATCTCGGTTTCAAGCAGTTGTTTTCCGTGATCATCTCCCCTGCAAAAGGCTTTCTCAAACCTGGTGTTGGGGTTTCGGTTAGATGGTTTGTGTTTCCTGGGGGAAGAGTTGTTAGCCCAGGTGCTGTAGCTTCGTTCCTGGTGTGTGTGTGGTCTCTGGAAGTACCGGAAGGACACAGAGTCTACGTGGAGACAGAATGGACTCTGGGCCTTTGCACTGGAACTAGCGATTCCCACGGGCCAAATATCATCCCCGTTCACAGCTTCTTTCTAGGTTTTGTCTCTTTACCTGAAGACCTCGCACTCCTCCGCTGCAGAGAGGCCCCGTGGGCATGGTGGGAAACACAGCCCAGAAGACCCTGCTAAGCAACTCCAAGGGCTGGGGGAGGGTCTTCCCTGTGGATGCTTATCCAGCCAGGAGGAGTTCTGAAGTACCATTCTCCTCAAGCCGTTCCCATTGCTGAGGAAGCGTCAGATGATGGTGACAAGGGCCCTTGGGTTCACAGCCCAGAAGAACCACGGAGAAGGCAAAGGGCAGCTCTGCCTCCCAAAGGATGTCAGATAACCACAGAACAGGGCCTGGGGAACGGCTCCGGCAGTCAAGCATTCGCCTTTTGAGCGTGAGAACCTGAATTCAATCCCCAGAAAACATTTTGAAAAAATTGATCGCAGTGAGGTGTGTGTGTGTGTGTGTGTGTGTGTGTGTGTGTGTGTGTGTGTGATTCCAATGCTGGGAAGGTAGAGGCAGACGGATCCCTGGGAATCCAGGGGCAGCCAGACCAACCTGGAGAGATCCGGGACCCAGTGAAAGACCCGCATCAAAAGCAGGTGGTGGCCAGGCCCAGCGGCGCACGCCTTTACTCTCAGCAACAGGGAAGCACGGCAGGCAGGGCTCTGTGAGCTCGCGGCAAACCTAGTGGACGGCGTGAGCCAGGGACCCAGCATGAAGAAAGCACAAACACCAACAAAAGGTGGCGAAGGAGCTTGAGCGAGAGTGCCACTCAAGAGTGCTCCTCTGGCCTGCTCATTCCAGCCATGTCTGTTCACCCTCACACGTGGACACACAGAGAGACAGACAGACAGAGACAGGGCAGTGTCCATGTTGGCAAATAAAGCAAAGATTCTGGGAACCATCTTCCTGGTGAGCTCCAACTTCTGCTGTGACCACGGGCAGACTGAAAAACATCTGGAATCCTAGCTTATAAGAAAAGTCTCCTGTAGCAATGTCAGCTCGTCAGTGTGAGGACATTTGGAGCTAAAACAATAAGCCCAACCCTACAGTTCCAGGCGCTGGGCTGTGGCTGCCATCGCCCCTGTTTGTACATGGATCATGTAGCGGGTACACAGTCCCCGGCACGCAGCTCCAAACTCTCCCTGACTCCACAGGGCTTAAGGCAGCTGTGTATGGGGAGGTGGAGGGTGAGGCAGGAGCAGGACGGTCCTGGACATGCCCGGACGTGGTCAGTGATCAAAGGCCCCTCACTCTACCGTTTCAAATGTGCCAAGCATTGGTCCTGTCTTACCCAAAAGCAGGGCATGGTTTTTGCCATTGAGGTCAGATGGTCAGTCTGGGAGGGGTCTGCATTTGGGGGCCTTGTCAGTGTGTCAACAGAATGAGCAGGGAGACAGGTGTCCCACTTACCGGGGGACAGGCCACCAGGTGACAGAAGTCATCGGTGACAGGCGCTAAAGCGGAAACCAGAGCAGTGCGGGCCTGGGATCCCAACTAGGCCTGCAATAATGCTTTCAGATGGCGTTGACCTGCCTGTTGACTTACATGTGTACGTGTTTGCCACGGGTGTGTGAACGCAGGCACACACGTGGAGGTCAGTGTGCGACTCCAGGCTGTCCGAGCGCTCCCTCCACTGTGGGTTCCGGAGGCTGCTCACTGGTCCTCGGGTTCACACAGCGTGGCTGTTCCCAGCTGAGCCCCACAGAGAGCTTTTTAATTTACCATCACCTTTTGTGAGACAAGTGCTCACGTAGCTCAGGCCAGCCTCAGGCCCAGAAATAACGTGAGTTTCTGATTCTCCTGCCTCCACCCTGCATGTGCTGGGGCCACTGGACTGCGCCCGCCTTGGAGCCTGACTCAAGTGGTGCTGGGTGCAGACATGCTGCCCACTGAGCCTGTGGACACCCAGCGTGGGAGCTGTGGCCCTGCCGCCCCTACTGGCTGAGTCCCCTCTTCCGTGCATCCTCAGGATCGATTTCTGCTACAGTTGCTGAAGTTACGTCCCAGTAAGACAGTTTCACCCTTCCCTTTCCGCTGCGGGGATTTCCAGGTCTCCAGGGAGCATCGTGTCTCCCGTGGCTCTGGCAGTCTGCCATGCCTCCCTGCGTGTTTTGGGGTGTGCATCATCTCGTACCTGCAGCAGAGCCGTGACTCAGCCTGTGAGCAGCTGCCCTTCCCGCAGTGTGCCGTGTCACCCGGACTTCATTGCCTCAGCATGCATCCTGGCCCGTGGCTGAGCAACGAGGCCACCAGAGAAGGAAACCAGAGTGAATTCCGAGCATCTGACTCAGAGCGGGAGGCCCGCCAGCCAGCCAGAGCACGCCATGCTCGCCCACTCGCCCTCACACCTTGCTGGGTCCGCAGAGGCTTGAAACTGTTTTTCTTGTGCTCGGCTCCATCCTTCCCTCACTCCTGGAAAGAGGGCAGAACTGCAGGTCTGTGTTTACCTGCTGGATCCTGAAGCAGGCTGTTTTGGGGCTCAGCATGGTGAATGTAGAACCTTTGTGTCCCTGGAGCCTGGCTTGCTGCTGAGTCTGGCTTGTGTGTTGAGCCTCTGAGCACGGGGCGACTGGGTGGTCCTGCTAAGTCTGTCATCGTGGCGACAGCGAGGGATCAGGAGCTGGGCTCCTGAGCCTCATGTTTCTTCTTTGGAGTTGGGGGATAAGGTAGCTCTTTCTAGGGCTGGGAGATGGATAAGTTAGTGAAGCGCCAGCATGGGGACTGGGGCCCCAGGACCCCATGTGGCTGTAGTCCCCTAAGTCAGCTCTGGAAAGGTGGAAACAGGAGGATGCCTGGGGATAGCTGACTGGCTAGTCCAGCTGAATTACAAGCTCCAGGTTCAGTGAGAGATGCTGTCGCAAAACCATACTGTGGAGAAGAAAACACAGACATGCACTTATCCACCAAAAGTCTGCTCTTCTCAGTGTGAAATTGAAATGAGCGCATTGTTGTAGGCTACGTGTCATACATTGCTGTATACGACAGCACTCTCCTGGTCCCCGTGGACTTGATGGAGGCAGCCCTTACCCTTGACTAAGCCCGATCTTGGTACTCAGTTGCTTACACTGGCGACAGACATAATTAAGTTCCTGCAAAATCATCTTTTCCGAAGCTTGAACTAGTATAACTTAGTGCCACTTTTTCTGGAGGGAATTCTAATCATCAGAAAATTATAAGTGCACTCATAGATTCTTTGGTTCAGTTCAGGAGTTTAAAGACACGATCTAGAATCCCTTGAACTGTCAGTTCTGAGCCAGGGTTGGTACACGGACCAGCGCTCCACAGGTTGAGGACGCTTCCGCAGAGCTCAAAGTTCAGAACCAGACTAGGAAACTTGAGGCCCTGTTTCCAATGTTTAAAGTACATATTTAACACGGGACCGAGGCTCCCTACGTGGGGCCAGCAGCTGGTGTGTGGCACCATTGGCTTCTATTACTCTGAACCCCAAAGGGCGCCCCAATCGTGCCGTTCCTTGAGGCAGCTCAGGAAGAGGAAGCTGAGCTACCTCCACAACTGGGCGGGTGTACAACCCTCCCTGCTGGCGAGAGCTCTCCTCCGGGCAGGCCGTGAGGCCCGGGGACACCAGGACACAAGTGCGCAGGCCTGGCTTTGGTTCGGGGAAGGCCAGAGTGCAGCACAACAGCCTGGCAGTGGCCAGTCTTCCCCAGGCCGGGCACCAGCGTCAAGACGGAAGAGCACAGGAGCTCAGCGAGAGGCCTGTCCCTCCAGCAAGCAGCAGCAGGGACACGCTTACATCCCTGTGATGGTGTGAAGGTCAGAGACCTCCCCAGCGGAGCTGCCAGTGTGGAGTTCTGGGAATATCACTGCAGCGAAAAGGAGGATGTGTGGATGTGTGTATGTGTGCTCACGTGCTCGTGCGTGCGTGCGTGCGTGCATGCGTGTGTGTGTGTGTGTGTGTGTGTGCGCGCATGCACACGCATGTCTGTGTGATGTGTGTGAGAGTGTGTGTGGTGTGTGTATGTGCAGTTTGTGTGGGGGTGATTGTGTGTGTAGTGTGTGGTGTGTGTGTGTGTGTGGAGGTGTGTAAGTGTGCCTGCTCGTGCTTTCCTGTGATGCACTTGGAGGACAGAGGTCGACCTTGGGTGTCGAGCCTCAGGCCCTGCCCTCCTTGTTTCTTTGGGCGGCGTCTCTGGCCACCCTCAGGTTCCCCAAGCAGCCACACTGTGTGGTCAGCGGACCCCAGCATCCTCCTGCCTCCATGTCCACAGTGTGGGGTCACAAGTGTGCACCCGCACCTGGCTTTACACAGGGGGTCTGGGCGCAGACGGACTCGGCTTCACTGCTGAGCATCTCCCTGGATCTACATACAATACTCCTGTGCAAGCAACCAGAGCTCAAGCAACGGCCTCTGGGTTCAGGACACACGAGTAAGCAGGACACATGAGTGAGCAAGACACACCAGGAAGCAGGACACAGCAGGAAGCAGTTTCCGGGCAGGCATGGCCCGTGCTCAGTGCCAAGCTGGAGTCCACCTTCAAGGCCTCAGTGGCCACTGCCCATGCTTCTTCCAAGCCTGTGAGTCCCAGCGCTCCTGTTCTCTGAGGGTGCAAGGGGAGGCTGGTGGGGAGGCGGGCGCAGAGCTGCCGTCAGCCTTCCCTGGTGGACACGCTCCATGGCCGCTGCCTCCAGCGTGTGTGGCCATCAGAGGAGTGAGGCCCTCAGGGCCCTGGTTAGTGGACAGTGCCGGCGGCCGATGACCAGGACAATGGACCAGTCTTCGGCAGGGAGCCAGACCTGGCGCCAGTGCTGTGCAGTGGTTGTTGTAGCTCCCATTAATATTTACTATTGATCTATCTTTCAGTAAAGCTGCTGTTAATCCCAAACAGCTGCATGCCCAAATCACCACACACAGACTGGGGTTTATATAATTAACCTAGAGCACAGTGCTGGGCAATAATTGTTCTATCCTAAACCTCCAAGCCCATGGAGTTTCTACCATTCAGATTTTCCACATTATACTCGCTTTTAGTCATATCTTAGGTCCAGTCCATCTCTCCATGTTGTTCCAAGATCTCTTCTCCAGCCTCTGCCTCCCAGCTCTGCTCCTCTCCTCCTCTGCCTCTTACTCCTTCCTGTCCTCTGGCTCCTCCCCTCTCCTGCCTACTCCATCCTCTCCATTGCTCAACATTGTGGCTAGTTGCTTTCTTTATTTTGGCATGTTTACACAAAGTCGTGACAGGTGAAGCTTAGAATAAGTATCACAATGCAATGTCCGAATTGAAACCAGAGAGTGGGGGAGAGAAATCAGCATTTGAATGAACAAGGGTAAATTGTATACATTCCAAAAGAACATTATACCAACAAGTGGTGAACAATGGTCTCACTGAGGCTCAGCAAGAAGCAAGGAATGCTGGCATAGCCTAACGCCAGCTGTGGTCTTCGCTGTCTGCCGTGCACAGTGCCTCCTCCTGGAAAAGCTAGCTCCTGCCAAGGCATGCCAGTCCGTGTCTGAGCCTACCTGTGTTTTCTCGATGTGCTCAGACCACAAAGGGGAAACTGAGGCCTATGTGCCCGTTTGCCACCTGCCCTCAGCCCAGGAGACGCCTCACCGCCTTTTCCTGTTCCTGCCAGCATCACTCCTGCGTCACGCCCTGCTCAGTGGCATAGGAACAGCCACCGTCACGGGATGTGGCCAGGACTGGGTTTTGCTCAAGTGGTCAAGGCAAGTATTATTAAAAGCTGGGAGTTAGCCAGGCTGGACCAGATGTGGTAGCAGATTAGAGAAGATTCTTGAGGCTGGCCCCTTGTCAAGGAAATTCTGGCAAGACAGGTGACACACAGGAAAGTCAAGGGGGACGGGGAAGGAATGACGCTTCCTAGTGTGGGGACAGAGAGAAGGTGTGGCCAGCAAGGGGAAGATGGAGCCTTCCTGCACACCAGCACTGAGCACTGATACCACAAGCAAGGGGACGTCCGTCTTCTTATTTCTGTCTGCCTGTCTGTCGGCTATGTATGTATCTATCAATCTAGCTCCCTATCTGTGGTCGTCTATCATCGGTATCCTTGTTTATTCTTTAAGGGGGATTGAGGATTGAACCCAAAGCCTTACCCACGCCAGATTTACTTTCTATTTCTAATCCTCTTTTTATTTTTAATTCTGACACAAGCTCTTGCTAGGTTGCCCAAGCTGGCCTTGAACTCACCCTGCAGCCCGGGCAGTCCTTTAACTTGTGGCTCTCCTGCCCCACCTCCGAGTGCCCAGGGTAACAGGCTGTGCCATCGTGCCTAGCTGGAGATGTTTCTTAGCGGGAGATGAGAACCTTTATCTTACATTACAATACAGGGGGGAAATCACAGGGAAGGAGGTGCCGAGCCCCGGGCAGCATAGACGACCACGGGACTTGGCCTCAAAGCCAGCGGTGCCAACGGTACCCTGCAGCAGCCAAGGGCTGCTGGCTGGGGTGGAAAGCCGGTCCAGCGAGCGAGTGACCACGCACACAGTGTACAGAGTGGGCTCCCGGGCTCAGCCGGGCTATGAGAATCAGAAACTGCCGTGGAGGTCCTTCAGTGAGTTGTGACCAGTCTTAAAACTAACACGGCCCCTCAGAATGTTACACTCTTTTGTGAGCTGTGTGTTTAGAAATTTGCCTCAATCCCCGAGCCCCCGCCCACCGTGCCCCAAACATTCCGTGGTTCAGAGCTCTTTCCAGTAATTTGCAGCCTGAAAGATGCAAATCGTTCCTGCAGACAGAGAAGAGAAAGTGAGGGCAACTCAGTTGGCACTCAGTGGGCACTCAATGGGCATTCAGTGGGCACTCGGTGGGCGAAGGCGTCTACCAAAGGCTCTGAAGCCACCGAGGCTGCTAGCACTTCCAAGTGGGCAGGAGGCTGCACTGAGGGCACACTGCAGCCCTCGCCCTCCCGACCAGCATCACCCTCTGCAGCCTGGGGGGTGCCACACTGTACAGCCAGAGCACCTCCGGGGTTCCAGCCTTCATGGGGCTTGTGGAGGTGGTGGCCATGTCAGTGGTGCCGGGAGTGTGCTCACCACGTCCTCCCCGGGACCTGTGCTCACCACACCCTCCCCCAGGACCTGTGCCCACCATGCTCTCCCCAGGA
>NW_026593947.1:2295354-2302611 GCF_907164565.1 Psammomys obesus
CCAGGACCTGTGCCCACCACACCCTCCCCCAGGACCTGTGCCCACCAGGCTCTCCCCCAGGACCTGTGCCCACCACATCCTCCCCCAGGACCTGTGCCCACCACATCCTCCCCGGGACTTGTGCCCACCATGCTCTCCCCGGGGATCTGTGCCCACCACGCTCTCCCCCAGGACCTGTGCCCACCACGTCCTCCCCGGGACCTGTGCCCACCACATCCTCCCCGGGACCTGTGCCCACCACGCTCTCCCCCAGGACCCTAGGACGAGTGCTCACCACACCCTCCCCGTTTGCTCTCTTTGGTCAGCTGAGGCAGGAGCCTGTGAGCATCTGACCGTGTTGTCCGGGTGGAAACACTCGGGAAGAAGTGAGTGTCTGCAGCCGCTGGCCTGCGTGTGAGGGCTGATCAGTGGGGAGGGTAACGCTGGTGGACCCCAAGTGTGACAGCCCAGCGAGGATGATCCAAAGATGTGCTGACCATCCGTGTAGGCCTGGGGTTCTGCTTCAGGTGCAGCTCAGGGGTTCAGGAGGCGGCTGCGCGGGTGAGAATACGGACACTCTCGGGAAGGCGCGGGTCCCAGCGCCGTGTTGGGAAGCGTGTGGGGCCTGAACTCAGCCCCTCACACTTGCACACTTCACCCTCTTTACCCCAAGCCCCAACTCATCGGTCATAAGTTGCGAGTTTGCGGCCCACGCTTCTCCTGCAGCGAAGCTTTATGAGAAGAGCAGATTAAATAAATAAAGAGAGTGACGGACGAGCCTGGCCAGTGCTGTTTGTCACCGAGACGGCCCAGCCCCCGCTGCTTGGTGACACTGCCACCTGCTGCCGTGCTAACACGTGGAACAGCACTAAACACGTTATATATTGATACTGCCATAAACTCATTACCACGGAGATAAAAACTGCTTTATTTTAACTATTAATATTCATCAAATGTTAATGAAAATACCTACCAAATAATTATGAAAAACACATTGCTTAAGTAATAAAGATGAAGGAGATGACAGTTCTCCTGAATGTTTCATCAGCTAAATAAAGAGCATGCCATTAATAAGACTTAATTAGATCATTAAATATTTAACTCTGCTTTAGCCACTAAATTTTGTTTGCGTTTCACATTTTTCAAATGTGTAGTGATTCCTAACAAGATCTGTGCTGTGGGCTAGATCTCGCTAGTCTTGGCTGTGACTTCTGTGCTCTTCACCCTGGTCTAGCAACACGCGGCCCATTGTCCGTGTGCCGTGCTCTAGCACGCACAGCCTGTCAGGAGGGACGCCTCTTCCCCTCACTCCCTCACGGGGAAGAAAGAAAAATTCTACTTCCTTCCCGCCTGTCTCTCTGTATCTCTCAAACTTACTCACTTTTTTAACCTTTTTTTTTTTTTTTTTCTGTTTTGGAGCTAGGGTCTCATGTAGCCCTAGCTACCCTAGACTCACCTCCCCCTCCAGGGTGATCTGGAAGGTCTGATCCTCCTGCCCCTACGCCCCCAAGGACTGCAATCACACACATGTCCTGCCACAGCTGGTTTGCGCAGTGGCGAGAGTTGAACCTGCGTCATCTTGGGCTCTGCCGAAGGTGCTTCACCCCCAGACCATTCTTACTTCCTCAAGAGAACCTGGGTGTCATTGCGTGGTGGCTTGCTGTGGAATATGGTGACCACCGGAGAGCTGCTAAGGATGAGGCAAAAGCACCCGAAGAGGCCGCAAATAGAGCACAGGCCTCTGTGGCCCGGGCCTGTAACCTCGGTGCTGGGGAAACTGAGGCAGGAGGATTAGGGATTCAACAGGCTGATATGTATCAAGTGCTGGATCAGCTGAGGCTGCACGAAATTCTGCCTCAAAAACAAACAAACAAACAAACAAACAAACAAACCAAAAACCAGAGTAGAGCATGGCTCAGTTTATGGAGTGTTTGCTTAGCATGCAGAGAGCCCTGGGTTTGACCCACACACACTGGGCCTGGGCGTGCATGTCCGTAAGCCCAGCACTTCTGACTTGGGGGCAGAGGTTCCAGGGCAGAGCTGGAGAGATGGCACACTGGTTGAGAGGATTTGCCGTTCTGTCAAAGGAAGGCCAAGACCACTACAGTACACTGCTCGTCTGTGGGCCGCCTGGGTTATGCGGGATCCCGTGTTAAAAGAAAATCAAGCAGGATGCCAAGAAAAGCATCTTCCATGTTGAGCAATAGCTGGATGGGAGGGGAAGGCCAGGAATGAAACAGAAGCTAAGGAAGCTGTGGTGCTGTTTTCCACAGACTTGTAGGACTCAGGCTACATGATTCCCTGCCTCCAGGGCTGCGCCTCAGGCCTTCAGAGGGCTGTCACCATGCCGGCCGCCTCTGCACCGGAACCATCACCTGTCCTTTCCTTTGCCACTCATGGTGTTGCCAGTGTGCACAGATCTGGCCTGGGGGATCTGTGAGCTGCCACAGGTTCTTCTCCACAGAACATGGGCAGGCCCTTCAGGGTTCTGAGGTGGCCTCTTTCGTTGTTGACTTGGAACAGGGTCAAACATGTCGGCCTGGCAGGAAGAACGCAGAGATCTGCCCGCCTCTGCCTCCTCGTGCTGGGATTAAAGGTGTGCCCCACCATGCCTGGCCAGGGCTCCTGGCTCAAAGGTGGGCGTGTGTGTGGCTCTTACCCTGCCATGGTGAGGGCCCCCTCTTGTGAATTATCAAGAGGCAGATTAAAAGTTCCCGTGCACTGAGGTTGAGGCGAGGAGGCTTCAGGCCACTAAATCACTGGCTCCTCTTTAAGAAACCTCAGTGCTGCTGACTGTCATTTCCCGTCACCATGGCAGAGGCCCCCATTTTCCCACAGGGTCAGCTTTCTTCTCAGCTTTCTTCTCCCAAGCCTTTAGTGAATGAGTCTGTCATGGTCCTCACTCAGCAGCACAGCCTGCATTGCTCTTTTTAAAGTTTATTTCAGTTTTAACTTGTGTGTGTGTGTGTGTGTGTGTGTGTGTGTGTGAGAGAGAGAGAGAGAGAGAGAGAGAGAGAGAGAGAGAGGAGTAGAGTCTGTGCATCTGAGTGCAATGTCCTTGGAGGCCAGAGAGGAGCCTGGACTCTGGGGGTGGAATTACAGGGGTCTCGGGCCTCCCCATGTGGCGGGAACCAGGCCCAGGCACGCTGCAGAGCCGTCCATGCTCTTTACTGCTGAGCGTCTCTTCAGCCCTTTCTTCCTTTCTTGGCTTAAGACTTGCAGATGGAAGGGACACTCTCTGGGCCCTTCATCTACCCGGCAACACTCTGCACACAGCAAACAGCTGGGAACTGCCCAGCAGCTGCCTGGAATGCCGGAGGGGTCCTCACACACAGCTCGGAGCTCTGGGCCAGGGGCGGCGCGTCCCGCTCTCACTGTGGCCTGCCCCTCCTTCACAGCCTGGAACAGCATGGCGCTTGTGGCAGTGTTAATATTTATAGACAATCACAGCGTGCCAAGATCGGCTGAAAGCACCTGAGGTGACTGCGCACACACCTCCTGCGAAACCACGGGCTGTCCCAGTGGTCACACCCTCGCTCTAGAGAGGAAGACCTCGGAGAAAAGACCTTTAGGAGAAGTCAGGGTCCAGCTTCCGAGTCTGTCATCCTCCTGCCTCAGCCTCCCATGCTGCTGTGATTACAGACGTGCGCCCCCAGGATCGATTCTGAGCGTCTTAGCTTCTGAGTGTATCTAGGCTGTGAAACACAAATGTCACAGGACACTGGTGGCTTTCAGGGTTAAAGTGACTCCCCTCCAAGCCGAGAGGAGCAGGTGCTGCTCCTTCCCGCCCCTTAGCCCAGCGCTGGTCAGCTAGGACCATCCTTCTTCCAGTGGTCACTAAGCCTCTGGAGCCTCCAGGCCCAAGCTGACGTACTGCACAGATTCACGCCAAGCTGAAAGCTGGCCGCTCTCCCGAGTCAGACGACACCCACCCGGCCCCCACGGCCATCGGCTTCCTTATTTCTAGATGTTACCCATCACTGTGCTGGAAAATTCTAGAGCTGCTGTCCAGCACCAGAGCCCGCCCCGCTGTGGTGTGCCTGAGGGGTGAGTCACCGGATATTTGGCTACTAGGGCCCACACACCAGGGTTCAAAGATGAGCAGGGAAAGAACTTGAAATGCCTCATTAGTAATCTCTGTGCCGAAGGCCACGCTGCAGCTCTGTGGGCAGGTGTCTGCTTTGCCTTGGGGCCGCTCCCCAATACTGCAGAAACAAGAGCAGTGATTTCTGGTTGATTTTGTTGACATGCTCACTTTTTGGGTTAATTGGCTTAAAAGAATTCTAGCCAAGCTATTCTGTCCGTGTCTCCTACACGTTGGCAGTGGCTGTTAGGATGTCTTAAATCGCCTGTGAAGCTGGTGTGTTTCCATTGGACACTTCCACTCAGCAGGGCTGTGTGAGTGAGTCAGCACAGAAGGGCTGGGGGGGTCCCCAGCCTGAGGCGGCGCAGTCAGCCTTCCCTTCCCTCAGATGATCACAGCAATGCAGAGAAGCTGCTGTGAGCAGGGCCTCGGCCTTCGCTGCCTCTAGGGTGTGTGTGCGCACGGCTCTGCTGCTGAGGTTCCTATTTTCTTGTTTTTTGTTTCCTGCTCCACATAGCACCCAACACCGTCATGTCTTGGCTTTAAGCCATTCTATGGTTTTCTTTCTTGAGCAGGGTGCTTCGCCATGCCTGGGAGGAAAGCATAGTGATGAAAAAGACACAGAAAAATGACCTGCTCCCTACCATCTTCCCCAAAGCCTGTGTGCAAAGCCAGCAGCCCCGCCCTGCCTCCTGCAGCAGCTGGGAGTTATGCTCGCTGATGAGCCTCACTGTGGGAGAACAGTTGGCGCACAGGCCTCAGGAGAGAGGTTCGCTGTGTCTGGCAGTCCTCCGCCTGTTTCAGGACAGCCACAAGCTGCATTTGCAGACTTGTTTTCTCCTCAGACATGGCGGCATTGTGAACACCCCTCTTTGGTGTTCCAGCCTTCACTCCTGCCTCTCTGTAGTCAGCCCTCTCCTTTCTCCTTGCCGCTTCTACACCAGTTTCCATAGTAACCACTTCTCTTACATCCCGACTGTGAAGAGAAACCGTCGTTGGGTCTCCAGCCTTCCAGGAGCTGTTTGGATGTGATCTCCTTTCTCCCGAGTGCATTTTCCTCTACCTGTCCTCCCCCTCCACTCCCCTCCTTTGCACAGTTCCTGGGGTGGCTTTACCTCTCTGCTGGGCTGCAGGGTGGGTGTGAAGGAGTGCCAGCCGAGCATGCAGTCTTTGTCTCCCAAGCGGCTTCACAGGCCCCACACATGGCGGGCTGTCCATCAGAGCCCAGGGGAGGGGATTGAAGGTTCCTGAGATCCAGATGGCCTGCTCACCAGTCACCATGCACAGTGACCTGACCTGAAAACTTGCAAAGGACACAGGCAGCCTCGGCTTCCTTTATGCCAAACCCTGTTCCTTCTCTCCTAAGCCCAAGCTCTGCAAAGTTCCCGGTCACACGAGGCCTCCGTATCTGTCCTTATTCTCCTGCTTTTCTTTTAGAGTGGTCAGCCATGCTGTTTGGAGGACAGGGCAGGGATTACAAGTCCACACAAGTGCACACACACACACACACACACACACACACACACACACACTTACACACCAAGGTGTCAAAGACCTACAACTGCCGAAGCACCCCCATTCCTGTCCTGGCCAGGCTCAGCTAGTGGCCTGAAGTGGCAATAAGAAGACCATGTGCAAAGCTGTCTGAGGACCCGGCCCCTTCCCCATCCTTCCATGGACCAGGACACTAAGCTTCTGCCTACACAAGCCTGACAGCCTGACCACGCTCGACACGTAGTAGAGGAAGGCTGGCCCTTTCCAGAAGCGGCTCGTTTACTGGCCCCCGGGGAAGGCCGGGCTATATTTAGCATATGATGTCAGCGGGTTGTTTGGCATCTTGGAAGTTGGCAGGAAGCCACCTCTCACATGATATATGAAATCATGGATAAATACTCCTTTTCACCCAAAGAAAAACGGCTTAATAAATGCAGCCTTTTTCCATTTCCATCTCCCTTCGCTCACCCCACCTCCTCCTACCCGCCTGCCACCTCTGGGATTTGTCTTTCTGAGGGAGGCACGCAGCTCAGCTGAGCCTCTGAAGTGGAAATGAGTCTGTCCGTGCTACAGAGCGGGGCTGCCTGGTGCTCCTTCTCTCTCCTCTGGCCTGGAAGGCTGCCAGTGTGTCCCTGAGTCAGACACACACACACAAAATGGCAAATCTGTACACAGTGGCTTTATGGGGTCCAGTATTTATGGCACAGCCTTTGCTCTGGGTTGCCGTTTTGCAGGCAGAGATGAGAAACAGACAGTGATTCAGGATTGCCATTAATAGTGAAAACAGCCCTTGTACAGATTGGGTGCAATAAACCAGAGTGCAGAGAGAGAGAGAGGGAGGGAGGAATGAAGGGAGGGAGGGAGGGAGAGAGAGATCCTTGGGGCTGCCACAGCAGATCAGCTCCGAGGCCCAGCAAGCTCAAGCCCCTGATGTATGTGGCGGCTGGTACCCAGTGTTTGGAGCATAGTTTTCTGCTCTCCCTGTCTCTCCATCATGCACTCAGTCATCATACAGGGCTGTTGAGGGAACTGGATGGTGGTTGCCTGTGGAATTAAATTAATTCCCACTCTCCTGTGGGGATCATCGTGTGTCTGGAGCACAGGAGCTAATCACCCTTAACTCAGCTTGTATGAAAACCGGTGTCACTATCAGTCACACACTGGCCCAGTCCCTCCCCAGTCACCACTTTTGCTTCACCCCATCACCTGCAACAGGTCCCAAGAAATAGGGGGTTTGTTTAATCTGTCCTCAGCTTCATCAAGGCCCCCTGTTCAGCGTGGACAGACTACAGAGAGCAGGGAAGGCTGTGAACTCCCCTGAATTAACTTAGACATCTCCAGGTCTCCCTCTAAGAGCATGCCCTCTGGCATGAGTGACACCAACCGCAGCCCCAGACAGGTTTGGAGAGTCCCTGTGGAGTCACCATGACCTTGATATAAGTGGTCTTTTCCCACAGCCCCATGAGGATGCTCAGCTTTATCCTGGATGAAGAAGAAAGAGGCCAGAAAGGAGGAACAGAGGACAAACCATATCTACCTCACATGCCTTTGTCTCTGTGTTGTGTTGGGGTGAGGGATGGATGAGTGGATGGGCAAATGGGTGGATGGATGGATGGATGGATGGATGGATGGATGGATTAATAGATGGATAGATTAGTGAATGAAAGGATGCATGCATGGATGGGTGGATGGATGGATGG
>NW_026593947.1:2312611-2314985 GCF_907164565.1 Psammomys obesus
TGTGTGTGTGTGTGTGTGTGTGTGTGTGTGTGTGTGTGTGTGTGTGTACAGGTCTGCGTGCACATGTGGGAACATGCACATGGCGGCCGGAAGACACAGACGTTTTCTAGAGCTGCCTAGCTTGGTTTTTGAAGCCAAGCCTCTCAGTGGCCTGAAACCATAAGGAGGCTGGGCTTTCTAGGCGACAGGGGTCTTCCGGCCTCCGTGTCCTGCTGCTGAGGTCGCATGCAGCACCGTTGCTGGCTTCCCTCTCCCCCCACCCCCATCCCCATGTGTGGGCTCACTGCAGGTACTGAACTCGGGCCCTCTGCTTGCTTTGCAAGCCTTCACTTGAGCAGCCTCTCCAGCCGGGTCTTTGAACTTCTGGCTCCTGCTGCCTCGGTCACCAGGCCCGGCTTATGCATTTTCCACACAGACCCCTCGATAACCGCCTGATGCTTCCGGAAGGCAAGGCCCTGCCTCCTCGCCCGAGGCTGAAATTGCTGGGCTTCTGAGAGAGCAGGCACCACGCTCTGGCTCCCCCCACTGGCTTCCAGGGCCGGCATAGCACACCTCCCTCCTGAGGAAGGATAGGGTTTTAGTTCTGTCCTGCTCACTCCTCCCCCTCCCCTGCTGGAGAAGGTGAGGACCCATCATGCCCTCACCCAGAGGGCAGCACAGTCAGGGCGTCCTGCTGGGGAGCAGTGCTGTGTCCAAGGGTTAGGTGGTTGTTTGGAGCAACCTCCTCTCCACCTCATGAGGGAGCCGCCCTCGGCCTGGCTTCCGGGAGGAGCTCAGCGCTGCCGCTGCCGGCTGGATCTGAGTTACGTAAACAGCTCCACGGAGACGTTTTTCCCACTGTTTTCACTTGTCTCCACAGGGCTTCGCCAGGGTGGAGCGGAGGCCTCTTCTGCTCTTTGCTGGAGAACAAAACAGCCCTGACCTTCCTGGACTGGCCCTGTCCTCTCCACTGCCACACACACACACACACACACACACACACACACACACACACACACAGAGTTCTGTATTCATAATGGCTGATGTGTAAAACACAGGGACTGTGACAGGGAGGAAATGGACAGAGGAGCAGGAGGGCATCTGGCCAGCTGCCTCAGTGGGTAGAGCTCTTCCTATACAGCCGTGAGCTCCAAGCTCAGGTCCCTGGAATCCACAGAAAAGCCAGGTGTGGCAGCATCCATCCTCAGAGCTGGTCTGGGGGGAGCGGAGACGGGCCAGCAAGACAGGACTGGGGATTTCTAACACTTGCTGGCCGGTCACTTCCAGATTCAAGGAGTGCCCCATTCGGAAAAATAAAGTGGAGAGTGGACAGAAGATGTCCAACATTGACCTCTGACCTCTACATATGCACCACACACACACACACACACACACAGAGAGAGAGAGAGAGAGAGAGAGTTTAAAAACAAATCTAAAAGGATGCCAGCTGACAGCACTGGGGAAGAGCACACAGCTACTCTGACCAGCCCAGCATGGCCCGGGCCTGCACCACCGAGGAGACCAGCGTCCGGCTTAGCCCTGGCTCTTCCGACGGGGTAGACAAGCATCTTAACGCTCCTAAGTTGACATGCAGTGTGGTACTAGATGCATAACAGCGTCGTGCAAAGAACCCTCCTTGGTTTACGCGGCTGCCGTAAGGCAGAAGAACTATTTTCCCAACTGTTGCTAACTTCAGAGTTTCTTACTGCGAGATTCCATCATTGGCTTGGCCTTGTGTCTCCCATTTCTCTCGGAATCATCCCTAGCCCCCGCCAACCTGGGGGTGAAGGGGGTGTCCTGTTCATCTCTCAGAGCGGTGGGGCGGGGGCAGACTAGAGAGACAGGCGTTGGGAAGTTCGGGGCTGTCAGGTCCTAGGGTGTCGGATGGTGGGGGTCTGAAAGGAAGGATCTCAAAATCCGCAAAGGAGTCCCCCCCCCCCCACGCGAAGCCTAGCAGCAGAAGGAGACGCACAAACCTGGAGACTTCTGTGTGAAGAAAGACGTCAGAGCCTCCTCACCCAAGCCAGGCCGGGTGGCGCAGCACTGTCCTGCCAGCAGTAGGGGCCTGAAGTAGGAGGCCGGTCAGCACAGCCTAGCACCATCCTGTGTCAGAAGGTGACATAAGTTAGTGGCGATTCTGAAGGAGGCCTGGGGTGCTGAGCAGATGGGCCCTGGGTGCCAACCCCACAGAGGAAGGAGGAGGGGAGGGCGCAGAGGAGGCACCGCCCTGCTGGAGACCAGATCGCCGCAGCCTCCGACGAAGCTCCAGCTCCAGCCTCCTGCAGCCGCACCCAGGCCAGAACGGCGCCTGAGCCCAGGGCCTCCCTTTCCTCTTCCCAGAGCCCAGTGCCTCCCTTTCCTCTTCCCAGAGCCCAGGGCCTCCCTTTCCTCTTCC
>NW_026593947.1:2314995-2317869 GCF_907164565.1 Psammomys obesus
CCTCCCTTTCCTCTTCCCAGAGCCCAGGGCCTCCCTTTCCTCTTCCCGGAGCCCAGGGCTTCCCTTTCCTCTTCCCGGAGCCCAGGGCCTCCCTTTCCTCTTCCCGGAGCCCAGGGCCTCCCTTTCCTCTTCCAAGGTCAAATTCCAGCATCCTGAGGCTCAGCGCTGTGGCACAGTGCAGGGTCCCCTGGGAGTGTGTGGTGTGTATATGTATGTGTGCTTGTACACGTGTGTGGTGTGTGTGGTATATGTGTGTATGTGTGTATGTGTGTGTACTATGTGTATGTGTGTGGTGTGTGTGCATGTGTGGTGTGTGTGGTGTGTATATATGTGTGTGCTGTGTATATGTGTGTGGTGTGTGTGCTGTGTATATGTGTGTGCTGTGTGTGGTTTGTGTGGTGTGTGTGGTGTGTGTGTGTGTGTGTGTGTGTGTGTGTGTGTGCTTGTGGATGTGGAAAGCCCGTTCGGCGCCGCCTGTCTGCCTCTCCCGTTCTTACCCCCGGAGTTCCAGGGACAGGGCGAGCAGCGAACAGAGCTGCCATTGGCTGGGGTCCCAGGGCACGTCCTGCTGGCTTAGGAAACGGTCGTGACAGGGTGTGCCCCCGCCCCCTGTCGGCTCCTTGGCTCCGTGTGGGGCAGTGACTAGGAACGGTGAAGCTGCCCAGGGTCGCCGCTGCCGCGCGTCGGGAGCCAGCAGCCCGGCCAGGCCGTGGGATTCGGGCCTCCTCTGCAGGCCGGGCGGCCGGCCAGGGCAGCTGGAACCGTGTGCCGGCCAGGAACTCCAGCACACAAACACTTCTGGAGGCGTCTGCGCCCAGGCCTGCCAGGTCCACTACACATAACGTGAATTACAAGAGACTTTCGCGCGCTCTGAGCGGTTGCTTTGGGGGCTTAATTCTTCTTTGGGCTTTGTGAAATCCGTACAGCCCAAATGGGAAACACTTCCTGCAAATTCACAATCCACCACTGTGTGTGTGTGTGTGTGTGTGTGTGTGTGTGTGTGTGTGTGTAAGGGTGAGTGAGTGTGCGAGACTGTGTGTGTGCTCTGTCTCCACTGGGGCTGCCAAGTTCATAACGTCCCTTGAATTGGGAGACATGGCTTCCAGCGCGTGTTGGAATTACACTGAGGTGTGTGGCCGGCCAATGCGCTTCCTGGAAACTCTCGAAGGAAGGCTATGTTGGATCTTGGAGATCACCCAATAGTGAGACAGAGGCAGGGACACGTGATCGAGAAATGCGATGCAGGGAGGGGGTCTGGGAAGGAGCAGTGACAGACTCTGCTCACCCAGCAGGATCTGCCACTGGCTCAGTCATCTCGGCTCTTTTGTTTCTTTGTTGCTTAGTCTTTTATTTTACTTTATTTTTATCTTTGTGGCTCTCCTGTGGCTGCCTCACACTGGCAGAGCTTCAGCTGCCCCTGCCTCCTGGATGCCAGGACTCAGCACACGCGAGCGCGCACACACACAGGCACCCCCCCCCCCCCCGCTTCACCCAGCTCCAGCATATCTGCCTCTGGGCCTCGGCAGGCAGCCCCCCAGCTCGAAGGCACACTCGAGGGCCCTCCAGGTCCGGCTCAGAGCCTCAGGGAGTATGAACTGCCACACAGGCAGCTTTTGAAGAGGAGGGGTGCCAAGCTGGTCAAAGAAAGAGCAGGCAGGAGGGAAGCTGCGAGGCCCCTCATCAGGGCTCTGCCCCGTGGGCCGCCTTCCGGGCCGGGCAGTGTTGGCCTCCTGTGTTTTCTCACCCCAGAGTGACACGGGCAGGCCTTTTTCCATGACTCAGATGGGCTTGGGTTACTCAGGCTCTGCCTGGGACTGTCCGGGGCTGCCCGGTGCCCCTGGCAAGAGCTGGCAGCCGCCTCTTGTTCAGAAGCCTGGGAATGGCATTCCTCAACACCAGCATGAATGAATTGTGGTGGCCCACGATGAGACGCTTTGGTGAGGTCCTGTCAGCCCAGCAGATGCCAGCACGGCCTTCCAGGACCAACTGTGCACCCATCCAGCCTCTCTCTGCTTTCCAGAGGGGGCTTTGGTCACTTGAGACATCATGCTCCCAGAGCTTGGGAGATGGCTTCCGGGTGGGAATTTGCTGAGCCAGCATGAGAACGGGGCTCAGGTACCCAGCCCCGAAGCCCAGGCTGGGCGTGGCAGTGCACATCTGTGGTCCAGAGATGGTGAGGGGGCAGGGAGGAGGGTCCTGGGACCCTGTCGACCTTCCAGCCCAGTGGGTTCAGGAGCTCTAGCTTCACTGAGAGACCCTGCCTCAAAATCAGGGTACAAGGTGAGAGAGGCAGACTCCAGCGTTGACTTCAGTTCCACGTGTGCATTCACTGGTTTTGCATAACTGCACACACACACTCTCACACACACATCTTATGATTTGTTACATCTGAACTCTGAGATGTGCTAAGAGCTAATGAGGTCAACTGCGTCATTCCATCAAGCTACCACTCCAGGCTGTGCCTCAGGTTCCCTCTGCACTGGGGAGGAAGCTGGATTTAGACATGGCCATCCTTCCAGAATGTAAAGAGCTCAGAGACGCTTGACTTGAGACCATGTTGTAACCTGGCCTCTGATTTCTGAGATGAGGACAGAATCACTTCCCTTGCAGCGTGGCCACAGAGGAGCATCGTAGGTACTTATGTGACAAGCCATGAGGTCGTGTTCTGATGTGGGCTGGGATCACTGTCCACGGAGACCTCAGCTTTGGAAATTTCAGCATGGAAATGGTGGTGAACCCGGAGTGCGGAGAGAAGCTGTGGTCACGCAGCCAGCATGTCCTGGAACTTTATTGATGACTGACGACTGACTGGCTGACTGACTGATGACTGACTGACTCACTGACTGACTGGCTGGCTGACTGACTGACTGACTG
>NW_026593947.1:2317879-2318541 GCF_907164565.1 Psammomys obesus
GCTGACTGACTGGCTGACTGGCTGTCTGACTGACTGATGACTGGCTGGCTGACTGACTGATGACTGGCTGACTGGCTGACTGGCTGACTGGCTGACGGGCTGACTAATTGATTGACTGGCTGACTCACTGACTGACTGATGACTGACTGACTGGCTGACTGAGTGACTGAGTGGCTGACTAACTGGTTGATTGACTGGCTGACTCACTGACTGACTGATGACTGACAACTGACTGACTGGCTGACTGATTGGCTGACTGATTGACTGGCTGACTCTCTGACTGGCTGACTGACTGCTGACTGACTGACTGACTGGCTGGCTGACTGAGTGACTAACTGACTGAGTGGCTGACTGAGTGAGTGAGTGAGTGACTGGCTGACTGACTGACTGACTGACTCACTGACTCACTGACTGGCTGATTGAGTGACTGACTGACTGAGTGGCTGACTGAGTGAGTGAGTGACTGACTGACTGACTGACTGACTGACTGACTGACTGACTGACTGACTGACTGACTGGCTGACTGGCTGACTGACTGACTGGCTGGCTGGCTGGCTGGTTGGCTGACTGAGTGAGTGAGTGAGTGAGTGAGTGAGTGACTGACTGACTGACTGACTGACTGACTGACTGACTGGCTGACTGACTGACTGACTGGCTGGCTG
>NW_026593947.1:2318551-2345500 GCF_907164565.1 Psammomys obesus
TGACTGACTGACTGACTGACTGACTGGTTGGATTTTTGTTTTTCTGAGACAGGGTCTCAGGCAGTTCAGACTGATTTTGAACTCCCTATGCACCTAAGGATGATTTTGAACTCTGATCCTCCTGCCTCAGCTCCGCAGGGGCTGGGATGATAAACATTCACCACCACACCAGGGAAAGCGGGGACTTATTAAGGGATGACGTGACTTGGTTTTATTTTCTGTAGCTGCTGCTTTCTCTAAGGCAACTTCTCTGCATGACCTTTACCCTGTCTTCTTCCTACCTTTTCTCATCCTCCCTTGCCCTGCCTGTTCACCCTGTCTCATCCCCATCCTCCTCTGCCTTTCTTTCAAAAGCCTAGATTGCCCTGAGAATGGAAGTGGGTGTCCTGACATGAATGGAACCTCTTTCCCTGACTATCTCCAAGAAGTTGAGTTCACCAGAAAAGTTAACAGGCTTGTGCATTTGAAAAGAAAAAGGCCAGGGCCCCAGAAATGTGCCTGGCCTAGTTTCTGTTTGTGCCAGGGTCTGCCCTGTCCTTGACTGGTATCAGACACAGTCTCCCTGTTTCCCTTCTGGAAGCTGCTGTACCTTTGTTGTGGAACTGAAGGGAGCCAGGAGCAGGAGAATTGATGGTGCCCTGCCCCTGAGAGACCTGAACTCAGGGCACCAGGCTTGGCAGCCACTGCCGCTAATCTATCGTGCAAATTCCTGGCACTTGGCTTTTAAAGTAGGCTGAACAGGGGCTGGAGAGACAGCTCAGTGGTTGAGAGCACTGGCTGCTCTTCCAGAGGACCTAGGTTCAAGTCCCAGTCTTGTAACTGTCTTTGACTCCAGTTCCAGGGGATCTGACATCGTCATACAGACATATACACAGGCAAAACATTAATCTACATAATAAACAAACAAATAAATAAGCAAATGGTTGAGCAGTAACAGGCTCTCACAAACTAAGCTGCCGGAAGTGGGGGTGGTGTGTCCCAGCACTCACTCAGAAGGCAGAGACAGGAGGCGGGCTTTCCCAGGGTCGGCACTGTCCTTCTGTGTATTTCTCTTGTTCGAAGCTCGTCAAGGCAGTGTTTATTTCTGAGAGGATGAGGCCTGAGCTGCGGAAGGCTTCGGATAATTTTCCCTGAAAGGCTGTGCTCTGTAAAAACGGAGATGCTTTAGAGCTGGACCAAGTAAAGAGCGCTGCCCTGCTTCCTGGGCGCCGTCTTCCCCTTATTTGACTTTAAAAGAACAAATCGTCTTTCTTTAAAAAGTGATGCTTAGATTCTTCTGTTGACCTTGCTCTTCCACACAATCCCCAGTCTCCCCTCCCCCTCACAGTGTTCATGTAAAATGAGGTGCTGCACGGGCCCTACGTTGGTACACTGTCAGCTCAGGGCTGTACTGTTTCCAAGAAAAGCAAACAAGTCTTTTGAACGGGAGAGCCGGCTTGTCTTAGAACTAACGCCTTAAAGCCTTCGTCCAGACAGTGCTGGGGGTCAGAGATAACCCAGGCTTTGGAGAAAGCCTTGATCCTTTCTCTCATCTTCCTGAAGGAAGATAAATATTATGGTTTGGATATGTAAGCCCTGCCCCCCCACACACACACACCTCACCATCCCAGGCTCATGTGTTTGTGTGTGGACACTGGCTCCCAGTTGGAGCCACTGTTTAGTAAGTGCTGGAACTGTCTGACATGAGCTTCGTAAGACCACAGGAGATGAATTTCCAAGGAACACACGTGGCCTTGGGTGTGACTTGAGGTCTCTGCTTCCTGGTTAACACTGAGATGTGAATAACCGCCTCAAGTTCCTGCTGCCAAGGTGTGGCCTGGCTCTGCGTCTCCTAGCTGCAGACTGTATCCCCTCAACCCACAAGCTGGACGGCACCTGCTTGTCAGGTGTTTGCCACCTGTAGGAGCTGGAGGGATGGCTCAGCGGTTAGGAACACGTGCCACCTCAGAGACGACCGGAGTTCAGATCCTAGCGCTGCATCAGGCAGCTCAGAGCCACTGTGAGCCAGCTCCGGGGTGCCTGACGCTCTCCTCTGGCCTCCAGGGACACGGTGCCTACATGCACAGATACACCCCCAACATTCTTAAACTCTTTTTAAAATAAAGAAATAAGCGTGCATCCTAAATCTTGGGCCATCTGGGGCACACTCCTTGCTTTCTGGGGCTGCATCCGACACTCTGTCTCCTAGGGGCTCGAGGTACACATTACACACGAAACAGGAGCACGTGTCCACGGCAGAGGAAGAAGCAGCCAGCAGACGAGCTGCCTGTCTATTCTTGGCGTTCCAAAGGAGGCCATTTTGCCTTTGAAAACCGTGATGACAAACTGATACTATCTCTTTAGTTCACCCAGAAGAGAAAGCAGGCAAGATACATGGCCACCGCATCTCTGAGTATGTTGTACGTTTGTAAAAACCTGGCAAGCATGGCAGCTTAAACAGTGCACGGCAATGGACCGTCCCACTTCCCGCAACCTCAAACAACAAATGATGCTCCTGTCCGAACTTCGCAAGGGAAAGTGAGAAACAAGCAAACAAGTTTCTCAGGATTTAGGGAAATGTCTGGGAAGGAAAGAAAGAAGGTTATGGGAAAATAATGGTAAGTGACAGCCCACGTCACTGTCCATACAGCGCAGGCCTCAGCGGGGAGGGAGGAAGAAGTGTGCTATGAACCTGGACGTGGCGGGTGCCGTGTCTCCAAGGACCGTCGCCCTGACTCTGGTTCTTTCGTCGTATTTTTAGCCTGGCTCTGTTGTCTCCATTGCTGCTCCCGCTCCCTCACCAATTTAATTATCTGCCTCTAAAGGCCAGGGAACCAATTACGTTTCAGCTCGTGGTCTTCAAAGACAGCAGAGGTGCCTCAGTCCCAGCAGAACGCAGTGAGGCTCTGCCTGGTGGACTACAGTTTTAAAAGCTTCTCTTCTATCTTACTTTTGGAAAGCTGGAAATGCCAAGCCTGAGAAAGAGGAAGTGTGAAGTGGCCTTCACACCCTGCGGAAGACAACGATGAAAATGTGCACAATTACGATCCTGTTTTTGATTCTAAAATAACTGGAAATTGGCAGTCTCCAAGGAAAACATTTTAAAACAGTGATCTGTTAGCACAGGTTTCAAAGGCCTCAGCCCATTAAGTCAATAATGAAAAAGATCATTATTTTCGCATTCACAACTAATGCCTTCTGCTTTCTCCCATCATTATTCAGCCCAGCTTGGAACAATCATGTTCTTGTCCTGGATGAGCTAAACAAATGTCAAGAGATGGTATTTGTGAAATAGTGACACCTCTTGTGGTAGCTGGCCTGCCTCTGGGCACATCTGGGGGTGTTAAGGTATGATATAGGCTGACATAGATTCCTTTCCTTCCCTTTTTAAATTAAAAATAAAAAGAGTATGTATATAGGAGTATACATCCAGAGGCACACCTGGTGCCCACAGAGGTCAGAAGAGGGCATCAAACCTCTGGCACTGGAGTGTGGATGGTCATGAGCCACCATGTGGGTGCTGGAAACTGAACCCTGATCCTCTGTTAGAGCAGCCAGTGCTCTTACCCATTTACCCATCTCTCCAGCCCGCCCCACCTTGCTTAAAATACAATACACACCAGGCTCTAGAGAAGGAGATTGTGTGTATGTACACACACACACACACACACTTAAACACACACACACACACACATCCTTTTACTGGGTTGACAAAAGCAGGCTGCTGTTGCCCGCACAGCCTGACTGCTGGCACTGTCTGAGCAGGCTAACCTAGATATGGAGTTACATCAGCAGGCAGGCAGGGAACCTGGCGGGGAGCCAGCCTGTGAGACCCACGGGCATTTGCGTCACTGTTCCCTTGGTGATTTTTCTGGGAGCCTTGTCAGCTGTCCCATGTGGTTGTTTCCTTAATATGTCAACAGACGTTCCTAAACCTGTAATGCTGAATCGCTCTTTTCCATTTCTAGAAACACCTTGGTGGCCATCCATACAGCCTGTGGGCGGCATGGCTGCCATCTTCATGGCTCGTTTCTGTCATGTGCGGGGGGGGGGGGGGGTTGGTGCAGCCTCTGGGAGTCACAGATTCCTGCTGCTCTGAGAGGTTGGGTCTGTTTTTGAGGAATCAGGTCAGCTTCATTTCAGAGCTGCCTCTCCCAAAAGCCCTCTCCAACCTCCCAGTCACCCGCAGGAGAGCAGCCGCTTCAGACCCCCTGATGTACCCCGTTATGAGTCGATCTCTGCCCCCTGCTCTCTGCGAGCCGTAGATGAGAAAACTTGTCAGCCTTTGCCCCTGAGCCAGCTCCTGCTTACTGTGTGATGTCTTCATTGCTCTCTGCTGTTATTCAGGCTCGCTGGCCTTGAAAAGCTGCACAGTCCCTTCCTCATGGGCCCTGAGAGAGCCTGGGCTCACCCTGCTGAGCCCTCACAGACCTCTGAGGTCGGTAGACCATCGCTACATGATATCCACAGCGTTGGATGGCTTGGTGTGGGGAGCAGGCCTCTCCTTGGAGCGAATAGGGAAGGACACTGTGAAGGGTTTGTTGTTGTTTGTTTTTAATTTTAAAAGTTCGGTGTGGGTATTTAGCCTGCATGTGTGTCTATGTGCAGTGTGTGTGTCTAGTGCCCTCACAGGTCAGAAGAGGACATCGAGTCCCTGGACATGAAGTTACAGACGGTAGCAAGCCACTGTCTGGGTGCTGGAAGCTAAGCCAGGTCCTCTGCAAGAGCAGCCAGTGCTCTTAACTGCTGAGCTGTGTCTCCAGGCCCGGCCTTGGGTGTGTGTGTGTGTGTGTGTGTGTGTGTGTGTGTACATGCACACATGTGTGGGTGTGTTGAGACAAGGTCTCGTGTATCCTGGACTCACCTCAAACTGCCCTTGTAGGCAAAAATGACCTGATCCTCTTGCCTCCCCTCCCGAAGGCTGGAGTTGTGGGCCTGCGCACCATGCTGAGGATCGGGCCCAGAGCCCTGCTTGTGCTGGGCAAGCACTCTACCAGCTGAGCCACCTCCCCTAGCTCCCTGGAGGTCTTCGAACCCTCATGAGTTCCGTGAGTGAGTGTGATGGATGAGCGTGATGAGTGAGCGTGGCAGTGGGAGGAGGCTGGGGCCTTCTCTCTGGGGTTCCTGTCCTTGTGGACCCTCCTCTGGTCAAGGGCTCCACAAGGTGCTGCCCCCCTCCTCAAGGCTCCCAAAGCAATCTTAACTCTTCTGGCTGTGCCCGCCCCATTCCCCCTGATGATCGTGTGCCATTCCTGGGAGCTCTGCGGCTAACACCAAAGACAGTGTCTCCCCCGTGAGGCTGAGAGGCCGGAAACAGCCTGCGGCCTCGTGGTCTTTTGCTTCAGGCAGGGTCTTGCTCCACAGCCCAGGATGGCTCAAGCCTGTGACCTCTGCCTCCAACTGCCAAGCATGTGGATGACAAGCAGACTGTTGAGCTTGGAGTAAAGCACAAAGTTCACATTTCACAGTGAGCTGGGAAGTTCCAAACCCAGGGAAATCCAGTGACTTCATGGGAGAGGCTACGAGGGTGCCAGACCTCAGCCAGTGTGCGTTTCTGCAATGGCCTTTCCTCCTCTGGACAGCGGCCTGCTGACAGCCAAGGCTGACTGTGGCCTGGTTCCAGCAGCACGCCCATGAAGCGGGACAGTGACATCAGCGGGCCCTGTGACAAGGACAAGGGCAGCAAGGACAAGGACAGGGTGCCTTTGATGGTCCCGGGAGACCATCTCCCCTCTGCTCTGTGTACGCGGTCTGCCTGGTCATACACACATCCCCTGATGGTCTAGAGAGTCAGCCAGGCAGCTCAGCAGGGACTTGGGAACGAGCTGGCCCAGGAGGGCCTGGCCCTCCACAAAGGCCTCGCTCACCAGGGTTGGTCTTCTTCAGCCTTCACCTCTCCCCTCCCGAAATCAGTGACTCTTCCGTGTGGGATGGGATGGCTGCTAAGGCGAGCTTCAGGAGTACTGCTCCATTGCTCTGTGAAGGAGGAGGCCTGACCTCCTGGGCCTCAGTTTCCTCTCTGGTAAATCAGAGACAATGTTATTTACTTTAGGGAACGGAGCGAAGACTACGTAAAGCTAAGTGTGGGTGTGCGAGCGTGGCGACTGGCACAGGCTTGGCAGGGCCCTCGCCAGGCTTCGGCCACCACTCACGGCCGATGGAGACTGTCGGAGGTGACTTATAATCACGTGTATTCGGGGAGCAGGTGGCATGAGCAAGAACGTGAGAACATGTGTATGAGAGCTCACAGCGCAGACCCCGCCCCAGCGAGTGTGGGCCTCACTCAGCCTCCTCTGCTGGGCTAAGGGACGATGGCTGGCCAAGCAGCCCGCAAAGTCAGAGATCTCAGGCCGCACCATGAGCACCTGCTCCTTTTGGCAAACCTTCGCACACGGCTGTGACGAGAAGAGAGGAAACACACACACAACGCTGGCAAGGTCACAGTTGTGACAGTGCGGAAAAGCTCTCTGGGAGGAGCCAGGCCTCGGGGACTTGCACCCTGGTGCTTAGGCTGGAAGACGTGTGTCAGCTTGAAGAGCCCACCGGGGACACGCCTTCAGTGCTCTAGGTCAGCCTCCCTCATCACACGCCGCACAGCCTGGCGTGCTCACACTCACACGGGCATGTCCGTGTAACACATGTACATGTGTATATGAAAAGAATGCATTTCACACTCACACAGGCATGCATTTTGTGTGCACACAGATATGTACAAGTGTGTGGATGACTAATGATACATGCACACACACAGGCATGCTCACACTAGCAGCGTACATCACTGACTGCATAATGCTTGTATGTAAACCCACATACACATAGGCACACACATATACGTGTATGTTTACACTTAAGGCACACACTGAAAAGGAGCCCTGTCATACACAAGTACACACAGGCGCACCTGTACAAGCACAGGGGCTCACACCTGTGCACACCCATACCATACGCAGAGGGGATAACAAGTCTGCATGAGGCAGGGTCAGGGTTTGTCCCTCGTGCTTTGGCTCTTAGCGGCCTTTGGTGTGTCGAGGTGGTCCTGACCGGGTGACCAACAGTGCCGAGAGAGCTTATGTCCACATGCTGGGCAGAGCATGGGGCTCAGGGCAAACTGGGAGTTCACCAGTGTCCCTTCTGCCACCGTGACTGCCTGTGGGGGAGTCACTCGGCCAAGAGCTTCTTGTGAAAATGGCAAACGCTTCGTGTCACTGATGGGCACCTCACTGTGCAGGGACTGTGTGTGGTCCTCGTGTGCTGTCATTGTGTTCCTTCCAGGAGAGAGATTTTAAAAGAGAGGTCAAGGGACACCTCAGGTGCGGTCACTCAGGCCAGTCAACCTTGGTTTGCTTGTTTGGTTGTTGATTGTTTTTAGGTAGGGTCTCTCTGAGACCTGGGGTTTTCCACTTCAGCTCCAGGAACTTGTGTTTCTGTCTCTGCCTCAGACTGGGATTACTAGGTTGCTCAGCAATGTCTGGCTTTTATAGTTTCATACATGGGTCTGGGTCAAACTGGGGCCCTCCTGTTTGTGTAGCAAGTATTTCACTGACTGAGCCATCATCTCTCAGGCTCTGTAGATGATTTTACTGGTGCTTCATTCATTCACTCATCTACTCATCCATCCACCCACCCATCCATCCATCTATCCTTCCCTCCCTCCCTCCATCCACCCACCCATCCCTCCTCCCCTCCATCCATCCACCTACCCACTCACCCCTCTATCCACCCACCCATCCTCCCCTCCATCCACCCATCTACCCACCCATCCATCTATCAATTCATCCACCCATCCACCCATCCACCCCTCCATCCATCATCCACCCATCTATCCATTTATCCATCCACCCACCCATCCATCCATCCATCCACCCCTCCATCCACCCACCCATCTATCCATTTATCCATCCATTCATCCACCCATCCATCTGACCATCCCTACCCATCCATCCACCCATTTATCCATCCATCCACCCATTCATCCACCCACCCGCCCATCCATCCTTCCCCCCTCACACACCCATAGAGTGCTTACTGCACTGTGCTCTGGATGGAAGCACAACCTTAACCCAGTGGGATCCCTCAGGGAGGGCACAGGGAGACAGTTGGTGGCTGCCATCGACATGTGTCTTACACTGTGCTTGAGATGAGTGAGCAACTTCTTCAGCCACAGGTGAGGGTAATGGGCTTTTTCAGGGAAGAGGAGGCCTGTGGCAGGTTTCTGAAGACACCTAAGGTGGTCACCAGCCTCCTGTCCCCACCCTTCCTTCAGCATCTGACGGCTTTAAGTTTAGCCGTTTTGTTCACTCACCAGTGTAACTGGCAGCAGCCCAGCCATGGGGGCTGATGATGACTGTGCTCCTTTGTGCAATCAGGATTAAATTCCAAACACACCGACACTGGCGATGAAACCGCTAACTGTACGTAGTGACCCATGCCTTGGAATGCCTGATGGAGTCTTTCTTGATGGTTCTTGGAAGCCAGCATGCCACGAGTGAGGTGCTCTGTGGGTGAATGTGCCCATACCCCACCACACTTGTGCCCTCAGCACCTCCCCCAGAATGCAGCCTGAGCATCTGAAAGGATATTTTTATCTCTTCCTCAGGGTTAGCCATTCATCTAATTGAAATAAATCAGAGGGAAGCAGGTGAGTTAATGGGTATGTGTCCATGCAACTTTAAGTAAAGGGAGAGAGGGAGAAATTCTTTTAAATATCCAAAGCATTATAAACACTGAGGTCCAGCAAGATGACTCTGGAGGTGTCTGTCAGCAGGCCTGATGGCCTGAGCCCCCAAGTCCACATGGTAGAAGGAAAGAAATGGCTCCTGCAAGTTGTCTTCTGACTTCCACACAGGCGTTGGGTGTCTGTGTCTGTGTGTGTGTCTGTGACTGACTGTGTGTCTGTGTGTGTGTGTGTCTGTGACTAATTGTGTGTCTGTGTCTCCATGTGTCTGTGTCTGTGTGTGTGTGGGGGGGACTGTGTGTGTTGTGTACATGGAAGTCAAAGGACAATAGTGTGGAGTCAGTTCTCTACTTTGGCTCTGTGGGTTGCAGGGACTGAACTCAGGTTCCCAGGATAGGCAGCAAGTGCCTTCACCCACTGACTAGGCCACATCTCACTAGGCCACAGAAAGTTTTTAAAATTAAATTAAATTAGCAACTGCATTGGTCACTTTTCTCATACTGTCACAAAATTCCTGACGAAAATAACTTAAGGGAGATTTGCTTTGTCTCATAGTTTGAGGATGCACAGTCCACCATGGTGGGGAGGCCTGGAGGCAGAGCATGAGGCAGCTGGTCACATGACACCCAGAGTCAGGAAGCAGAGAGGTGAACGCTGGTGCTCAGCTCATTTTCTGCTTCCTTCCTTTCTTTTTTTCCTTCCTTCCTTCTTTCCTTCCTTCCTTCCTCCCTTTCTTCCTTCTTCCTTCCTTTCTTTTTCTGTTTTGTTTTGTTTTGAGACAAGGTCCCACTATGTAGCTCAGGCTGTCTTAGAACTCACTGTATACACCAGGCTGATCTTGAACCCACAACAATCCACCTGCTCTGCCTCTTGGGTGCTGGGATTAAAGGGGTGCACCACCACGTCCCAAGTCACTTTCTTTAATTCAGTCCAAGACCTCATCCTGGGGCGTGGCCAGACACTGTCATTCTTTCCTGTTCAGCTAACCTCTCATAGACAACAGTGTTTCCATGGTGATTCCAAATGCAGCCAAGCTGACAGTGAGGCATGAGCATCCATCAGAGGAGAAGAATCCACAGGAGTTTTTTGTATTTTCTAAAGCTTCCATACAATATTATAGATTAGTCGTTGATACTTCTTTAACTGTGCCTTAAATGTGCGCAAGATTTTCCAGGGCTCTGAATCATTCTTTCTCTGATTTTTCCTTTGAGGTTTGTATTTTAGTTTGTGTGTATGGATTTTGTTTTGCTCTGCTTTTTGTTTGTTTTGAGACAGGTTCTCGGTTTGTGTCCCTGGCTGGACTCGGGGTCGCAGAGGCCTGCTTCCTCTGAATGCCCAGTGTAAGGACTAAATGTGTGCTCCCATGACCATGCTTTGTCTGTACAAGTGTCTGTGCACCGTGTGTGTGCAGTGCCTAACAAGGCCAGAAGAGGGCATCAGTCCCCTGGACTAGGAGTTAAGGACGTTGTGAACCACCATGTTGGTTCTAGGAATTGAGCTCAGGGTCTCTGGGGGGGCAGTCAGTGTCCTAACCACTGAGCCACATCACTCACATCTGGGGCGGGAGGGCATCCCCACCCACAGCCCCCTGGCTGTGTGGGACATTTGGAGCTACTCCACGGCTGACCCAGCTTCCTGGAGCTCCTCCAGCTGCACAGAGAATGGAGGAAGCCATGTTGTATGAGTCATTGTTGCTCCGCAGAGGCGCTTCCTCTCGGTAATTAGTGAAGGACTCGAAGGGAGAAGGCTCCTGGGGTGATTAGCAGGAGCTCTAGAGCAGGAACTTTGACTTTTCTCATTGCTTCGTTAATCCCAGCCATGGATGTGTCCGTATGGCTGTGTGAGCAGGTTATGTCTCCTGGTGCCTGTGCATGCGTGCGTGCGTGTGTGTGTGTGCGTGCGTGTGCGCGCGCGTGTGTGCTATGGATTAACCTCATGTGCTGTTCCTTAGGAGCTGCCCATCTTGGTGTTTGAGGGAGGGTTCTCAATGGGATCCCAGGGATGTCCGTGTCTCCACGGATTACAAGTGCACAGCACCATACCCAGACTTGTACACGAGTTCTAAGACCTCCTATTTGCACGGCAAGTGCTTAGCCAACTGAGCCATCTGGGCATTTTGACAGGAGACCAGGGAGCCTCAGAGAAACTGAGACCTACCCACATGCCTCTGTGCGGTGAGAATGGACACCACAGAAAGCCTGGACTCTGCAGAGACTCCCAGTGGAGCCCCTGCTTGGGGGGGGGGCTCTTCAGGAGCACGTGATTGTACTCTAGTTTAGGAGCATGGAGATCAGCCTACATCTGGGACGAGGGGCCCTGCCAGTCTGTGCAAGGAAACCAGGCAGCACGGATGCAAACGTACGTGGTTGGCTCCCATGCCCGCTGCCTTTCCGGTCTGCTTTGTTTTCAGATGTGACTGGAAGATGTTTCCATAGACTTTCCCAAGAACCCTAACTCTGTTCCATCAGGAAACACTTAAAGCTCGCGCTGCAGCTGATGAGCTTGGGGGCGACAGACACTGATCATTGGATCTGCACAGACTTGACTGGCCCAGCAGCTCCCTTTGCTCAGTGTGTGTTGGGCGTGTGTGTGCGCGTGCTCGTGAAGGCAGACGTGGACGTCAGGTGTCTCCCTCAATTTTCCCCACCTATTTGTTTTGAGACAGGGTCTCCCTGTGATGTCCTGGACTCTCTTTGTAGACCAGTCTGGCCTCGAACTCACAGAGATCCACCTGCCTCTGCCTCCTGAGTGCTGGGATCATAGGTGTATGCCTCTATGCCCAGCTCGCTGGCACTGGGACCTGGATCTTGCCCATTTGGGTAAGCTGACCAGCCAATGAGATCAAGGCTCCAACTTTCTCCATCTCCCCAGCACTGTGATTACACATATGTGATGCCACACGCAGTTTTTATGTGAGTATTGGTCCTCCTGTGTATGTGACAAGCTCTGACCCGTCCCCCCTTTACTGTGGTTTTAATATTTGTGTCCCCGTGGTTCCGACAAAGCATGGCCCCCAGTGGATCATGAGTTTGAACATGTGGTCGCCACCTCATGGCGTTGATTGGGCAGGTGATGGGGGCTGTAGGAAGGGGGGCCTGGGTGGCGGAAGGGGCTGCTGTCTTCTCACCCTGCCCGCAGCCCCATGCCCCTGTGTCCTGATCTTCGAGAAGCCGTCTGGGATCTCACTGCCTTGCCTCTGTCTGCTTCGAAGCCTTCTCCACCCCATAGGTCAGGCCAAGGTCACTCCTTCCTTGTATGTTCTTCCTGTCAAGCATTGTGCCCAGCAATGAGGAAAGCAATTCACAAACCAGTTCTCTTTCCAGCAGTCGCCGTGAATTAAACCTGCAGGGTGGCCGTCTCCAGCCCTGCCCTGGTGGCGAATGTCTGTGCACAGCTATTGTGCAATCCCAACCTGTGTGAAGATTGACAGAGCAGCTCGGGCTGGCACTGTCTACCCACAATCCTCCAGTCCCTTAAGTTCTTCCAGCTTCCATTTTCCTGGCTTCAAAATGAGGGGCAGGGCGAGGGGCTATTCCTCACTGTCTACACCTGAGCTTTGGTTCTGAAGCTAGACTGTGTCGGTGGACCCTGTGTGACGGAGCTGAGGGTGTGTCCTGGCACTTCCTGGTGTGAGTACCTGTCTCCTCCAGCTCCTGTCTCTTCTTTGTCTAGGACCCACCTCCTGTTCTAGCCTTTCCTGGGGCTGTGGGTCACGTGAGCAAGATCCTCACATCAGCCAGCCTTCCTGGTGGGGAAACCTGGACTCTCACTCACTGCCACCAGATTCTCTGTAAGACCAACTCCACCTGAATCCTGCCACACACACACCACACCACACACACACACTGCACACAGTACACACACACACACACACACACACACACACACCAGCCCTAGGACAGCAGACGTGAACACTTTGCTCTGGGGAGAAACAGTTCTTCGGAAGCTTGTATTCCAGATTTTGAAGGCTGACAGCAAAAGCTTCCATTCTGTCCACAGGATATTCATTTCTTCTGTTATTAAAATGGTGTTTTCACTAACTACCCAGTGAGATTGAAGCCAGGATGTTGCTCCCCAGTCGTGGACCGCTTAGAACCCAGAATGCTTTCCAAACCACACACATCTTCTGCTGCTTCTGGAGCGCTCTCTTCAGTTTGAGGCATGAACAGCGCTTGGGTGCTTAGGGCCCAGGCCAAGCACCATCAGAGGTGACTGAGGAAAGGGGGTGGTGAGATCCTCCTGAGAGCCGGGGGGGGGGGGACGCGGAGGACTCACTAGGGGCTTGTCTTTGGGGCCAGCTTGTGCTCACTGCCTTTCCTGTGTCCTGTTTCTCTGCCTCTCGGAAGCCATGCTTTCAAGGCTTCAGGTTGATTCCTTCCTGCGGGCTGAAGCTGTGCGGGTTTAGAAGGTGGGAGAACTTAGGTGATGGAGGGGACCAGGCAGGCAGGAGCAGGGGCGGAGTCGGGAGGCAGGGGTGCTGGCCAGCTGGCCAGTGCTCAGGTCCAGGGCCATGCTGACTCACTTCCCTGCTTGCTAGGAGACAGCCCCGGTTCTCACACCCAGACCCTGTTTCCGTGGCGTCCTGCGGAGCCCCCGCCCCCCCCCCCCACAGGCATTCCTAACTGATGAACATACCCTATTCCGTTTCACCCTTGCCATCATCCTGCAAGCGAGACCCATTGGTGGCCTTTCACGGCCGCTTGGGTTTCAGGGAAGGAATGAGGCTCGGTGAGAAAGTTGCCGAAAATCAAGTCACGCATCCTTGTACCTTGGTTCAGGTCCGGATCTGATTTCAAAGCCCAGGGTCTTAGGTGTCTCTCCAGCGGTGACCGGAGCACACTTTCCCAGGGTGCCGATAACAGAGGTGCCACAAACCCTGAGCTCTGAATGACAGGAACGGATTGTCTCATGGTTTGGGAGGCAGGAAGTGGAGATCAGGGGTTACCAGGGCACCTGCAGCAGAAACCTGCATGGACCAGCCTACTCCAGGGACACTAGGCCCCACAGCCACGACCATGCATTGCAGCCGCCACGTCACCATACCCCTGCCTGGCTCTCTTCTCTTTCCATCAGAACACAGTCCCACGAGGGTGGGCCCTGATCCTCCAGATCACCCATTGCTCACACAAAAAATACACTCTCCTTCCACACAGAGCCAAGCTCACAAGGCCTGGAGCCGTCCAGGAGGAAGCAATTCACGCTAGCACGCAGTGTGCTTCTTCAAAGAACAAACCCGTGCAGGAGAGACCAAGCCAGGGCCACCTGGAAAGGTCCACAACCGAGGCCCCCCCTCCCAGCCCTGCCTTCCGTTCCTCGCAGTGGGCTGTTACAGGCAAGATGGTCACAGAACAGAACGCTAGGTCAGAAGGATTATCAAGCCAGACACTTACATTTTATTTTTGTTTGGTAACCCAGGCTAGCCTCGATCTCACTGTGGAGCCCAGACTGGCCTTGAAGTTGTGTTCCTCCTGCCTCCACTTCCTGGGGGCTGGGTTGTGGGCGTGCACCACCATGCCTTGTTTATACTTTGCTGAGGACTGAACCAGACAAGCGTTCCGCCAACTAACCTGCACGTCCAGACCCAGACGGCTAAATTTTTGATAAACTGTTCCAAATAAGATCATACAGAAGTCCCAAAATTGGTGGAAGAAAGGAATGGAGGGAAAAGAGAGGGCAGCAATCAGCCCAGATCAGCAGGAACAGTCACCGCCACGGAGAAGACTCAGGGCAGCACCTGCCCGGGAGCTCCAGCTGCTGTGCTCCCTTATAAATGTCTGTTTGCATTCAAGTGCTCCACGTGCTCCCTCCTGACTCTGGTCTGTGACTTAGGTTGAGTTTGGGCGAAAAGGTAAGTTTGCTTATCAGACGTGCAAGGTCGGAGAGCCAAGACGTCTGGCCTGCACCTTCATCTTGGACTTGTGCCATAAATCTTTTATAGCTAACATCCTTAGGAAGAAGCTGATGCCATTAAGTCAAGGGTCAGGAAGGGATGCCAGTCAGCAACTAGGCAGGTCGTACACCAGATTGTTGCCAGGAAACAAACGTTCCCTTTTGGGTTCTCAGTCTCATTAAAAAAAGAATTTAAAGATGGACCCAGAAGGCGGGTAAAGGTCAACTTGTGGGGGGGGGCAACAGGGCAAGCAAACTTCCAGTCCCAGCGGTGGCCAGGAGAGTGGGGAGGAGTCAGGGCTTTAGGTCAGCCATGGAAGTCAGAGAAACAGAAAGTCCAGAGCATCGCAAGAGCATGCTTAGAGTTGCTGAGCCATGAACCTGTTTCCAAAGGAACCTGATTCCAGGCTTTGGTCCAGTGGAAATGATTATACCAGAGACCTGGGGTAGAGATGCCTGATACAAAAAGAAAAGCATCCCCAAGAATGGGGAGTGGGCTATGAACTGAGGAAAGAGCTGGAAAGTATGGGCCCTTGGCCCCTTAGAGGACATTCTCATGACCCCCATCTCCCCCGAGGTAATATGTCCTAGGCTTTCTTCCAGCTAGAAGGGGGAGTGGCTCAACAGGTGAGTGCAAGGCCTGAGCTCCTGTTCACATCGCATCTGACCCTACAGGGGAGCACGCCCAGCTGGAGCCCAGCAGCCACAGGGAGAGGAAAGGAGAGGCAGGTGGATCCCTCCAAGCTCATGGACCAGCCAGCCATGTCTCAAACAAGGCAACGATGGGGCTGTACTGAGCTCTGATCCACACTCACGCCATGATGCACACACACACACATACGCACACACACACAGACACGTGTTTCCAACTAAGGGGCTTTCCACGGCCTCGCCGTTATCCCTTATCATCCCAAACCTCACCAGCCGCTTCCAAACAGATGCAGTCAAACAAGCCCACCACCCCAGTTGGAGCCCCTGCGTCCTGAGGTGACGGATGACCAGCATGCCCCAGGGACAGCCAGCATGCCCCTGGGACAGCACCCCAACACTGGCTGGACTGGTGCAGGGCAGAAAAGCGGCTGGCTTGTAGCAAAGTTTCAGGAAGCAAGGAGCCTCGCAGGGATCTGAAGCCAGGCTTCTCTACAGAATGAAAACCGGAAGGAAGCTGCTCCGGGCTTCCTCATCAAACTGGCACAGAGGCAGTCACGACCGGGCCCCGGCAGCAGCGGGTGCCGAGCACACAGGGAAGTGGGGGGCTCGGCTGCTCCTTCTCACTCCACCACACACTTGTGTCAAGACAGAAAGACAAGGAAAAGTGAGGGACTGTGGGGAAGAAAGGAAGCGCTCAGCCCCGGAGTCCCGAGGCTGTCTCTCTGGCTGGGAAGTCCCCACAGGCAGCACCAGCTCAGGGTTCTTCTCCCCTCCCAGCTGCAGGCTGCACTCTTCTGGGAATCTCACCACAAGCCCTGCTCATGGGGAAAGGGCGTGCCCTAACCTCTTGAGCAAGCCCGGTGGTTCCTGGCTTTACCTTATCAGATTATAACCATCCAGGCCAGCTCCAGAGCCGCCATAATTCTCTCACTTGCCCGTCAACCGCAGAGATGTAACTTGAAAGTCACCAAAACGGGGTATATGCCCGCTGTGAGGATGGACCCTCCCCAAAGACTCTCCTAGAAGCCCCACGGGCTCTCTGCCTGTCTGTCCTTTCCAGGGACGTCTTTGTTTCTATTTTCAACAAACTCCAGCCCTGCTTCCTACTGCTTTGTCCAGAATCCTTTCTGCATTGCAGCTGGGACCTGTGTTGGTTGAGTCAAGGCCCCTCGGGCTGTTGCAGTGACAGCTGGAACCCTGCCTCCTCCCTGCTGCAGTGACACAGCTCTCCTCCACCCTCCTGCATGGCACTCGTCCTGGGGCGCACTGGGGGCTGCCAGGGCAGGGGAGGCCTGTCCTCTCTGGGTCCTTGCTCTCCAGCTGCTCCCTGTGGCACTAAGCCAGGCTGAGAAGAGGGCCCAGACACACCCCTGCCCATCTGTGGCCTGACGCACAGAGTCCATTTTTTTCTTTTTCCTTTTTTTTTTTTTTTTTTGAGAAAATAGAAAATATTCCATATTTATTTTAGGTTTCCTGAACGGTATTATTTTACACTTTATTTTTGTGTATATATATATATATATATATATATGTCTCTGGCTGTGTATGCCTCCTGTGGGTGCCCAGAAGAGGGCACTCAAACCCCCTGGAGCTTGTCACAGGCAGTCGTGAGCTGCGCACATCGGGAACGGAGCGTGGGCGCCCTGAAAGAGTAGAAGGTGCTCACAGCTACTGCTGTCCTTTCATTCCCAGGCTTTCTGAATCCTGGAGTCTTGCTTTCCCGGCTTCAGCCTTCATGACCACATTTATTTAGTTTTCTATAGGAAATGCTGGTGGGCTTGGGGGTGACAAAGCAGGAGAAAACGTCAGCCGAGCAAGCTTGAAGACTGGAGTTCAAACCGCTAGCTCTCCTGTAAGTAGCCGGGCACGCCACATTCCCCTGTCACCCCAGCACTATGAGGCAGGAGCATGGCTGGGACTGGCTGACCAGCTGGCTGCAGCTTCACTGAGAGGCCGGGCTGCACGGGAGCAAGGCAGAGGCTCGTAGAGCAGGACACCTGACCTCCTCTCTGACTTCTGCATGTGCACGGGTGTGCAAAGCACCTCGTGGGCGTGGGCTCTCCCTCCCTCCCTCCCTGTCCTTCTCCCTCCCTCTCCCCTCTCTCTTTCTGTATGTCTGTCTCTGTCTTTCTGTGTTTGTCTGTGTGTCTGTCTGTGTATGTGTCTTGTCTGTCTGTGTCTGTCTATCTGTGTGGTGTGTGCCTGCCTGACTGTCTGTGTCCCTGTGTGTGTTTGTGTGTGTGTGTGTATGTGCCTGTTTGTCTGTGTCTGTCTATCTGTGTGGTGTGTGCCTGTCTGACTGTCTGTGTCCCTGTGTGTGTGTGTGTGTGCGTGTGCCTGTCTGTGTCTCTGTGTGTGTCTGTCTATCTGTCTCTGTGTGTCTGTCTGACTGTCTCTGTGATGATGAGAAATAAGTCCAGGCTTTGAAGTCAGACACATTCCAACTCCCAGCGCTCACGTTTACCAGCTGTGGGACTCCAGGAGGCCGCATCGCCTCTCTAAATGTAGCTTCCTCAGGAAAATACGAGTTTGGAGCTGGGAGATGGTTTAGTTGGTAAAGTACTTGGCTTGAGACTTTGAAGACATGAGTTCAATTCCCAGAATCAGCATGAAAGGGGGAAAAGGCTAGAAGTGTTGACAGACACTTGTGACCCCAGCGCTAGGAACAAGGACAGATCTCTGAGCCTCCCTGGCCAGTCAGTCTAGTCTGCTTGCTGAGTTCAACCAGAGAACCTCAAAAAACAAAACAAAAAATGTGCACAGTGCTTGAGGAAGTGAGAAAGGACATCTGAGGTTGTCATTCGGCCTTTACACACGTGTGCACACACAAAACACACACACACACACACACCCATACGTGTACACACATATACTCATGTAATGGAAGTTTTGGTTTCTTTAAGCACTCATTGTGTTAGGTAAATATGCTTTTGCTTTAATCTCAAGTGTGGGGGTTCAGTTCGGGCTTTAGTTTGTCCACAGCTGATAATTCCTCCCATGGGGCGTGGTCTTTGCCAGCTGGTAACACCTGCCTTGTGCAGCACGAAGAGGGGCGTGGTCTCGGACTCCGAGGTTCACAAATGGGAGAGCTTGGAGCAGATAGATGGCAAGAAACGTCTCCACACAGCGGCTTGGAGAAGCCTGCTGCTGCATTTGCTGTGGTCAGCATTGGCACCCAAAAGAACCCACTGGCCCTAAACAGCCGGGAGAAGAAAAGGGACCTGCACCCCTCTCCCCACAACCGTCTCTCTCCTACCTAGGGCTGAGGGGTTGGGAGGGAGAGTCTTTCGGGAGCCCCAAATAAAGAGTTTAAAAACGAGTGCTACACACTCACACAATGGGAGTCAAAGCCAAGTGCCAAGCAGCTGCCTGGAGCCTGGAGTAGAAACTACTTCTCTAGCGTAGGGGAGAGTTCCTGGCGCGGGGCAGGTGCCAAGGTAAATGCCCAACCCAGCTGCTTTTCATCCACCCCACTTTCTGAGGGGTCAGAAGCACAGACCATAATAAGCACAATGCGCCTCTGTCTTCGCTTCCTTGCACTCCCGGGGCCCGCTTCAGAGAGAAGGACCCAACGGTGACTGTCAGAGAACCCTATTGAAAGTGTCACTCATCCGGTGAAATGTCCTCTCCATTCACGGATGCGATGATTAATTATTCATTGCTTTTGGAACTGAAAGCAAGGACAGGGCTCCCCGCCTAAAAGCCAGAGCTTGACAAGAGCAGCCTTCCAGCTGCCAGGTTTTGGTCAGGGCCGGGCCCCTGTGGTTGCCCCCCAAGCCTCAGCTGTGCAGGGCTGGGAGGCGTGCAGGCTGCAGACGGAGCGACTGTTCCTGCCCTTCACCCCATGCCTGGATCTGGGAGTTAGCTCCCTCCATGGGTGGCCCGAGTCCTCTGGCCTCCAGCCGCATGGCTCGGCGGTGCAGCTCTCGGGGAAGGCAGTAACCGCCCAGAGCAAGTCTTTCTTTCCTGCCTCAGTGGCGTGAGCCACTCATTAATTCGACAGGGCTGAGGCCGGGGATTACGTCAGAGGCTAACATCCCACTGTGACTGGCCTAAATGCCAGCGCAAACCGTGTTTCCAGGGCTGAGTCTGCGCCAAGAACGCAGACCTATTAATGCCCAGTTCTGGAGTAGGCCTCTCCCCCGCTGGCCGCGCTGCTCCGGCACAGCAGCTCTCAAGATGGAAGCCGAGCGCGCGGCTAGGGGGAGGGCGGAGGAGAGCCCTTTCGGGGAGGGGAGACCGTGCGGACGCGTCGCCCGGCCGCGCGGTGTGCGGCTTCACACACTGGTCCGAAGACCAGCTTCCTGCGGTGCGGACGCTGGCCTGCGGCGGGAGGCGGGAGAGCCCGGCTAGGAGGCACAGTGACACAGTTCCCGAGGCCCCGGGCGGCGCCTGCACAGCGGGGGCCGTGCGCCATCTGGTGGCCGCTGCTCGGCAGTGCAGGCACCATCCGGGCCTTTCAGAAGGCTTTTAAGCTCTGTTCCAAAAGACCTGAGACCCCAGGGAGGGACAAGGAGCCAGGTTTCCCACTCCCCCTCTTCTCTCTACCTCTGGACACTCGCTGTGTCCCGGTCACCTTGAATTCATAGTTACTTTAATGGCTTCAAGGCCATCCTTGTTCTTCAGACAGGGTCTCAGCCGGAGTGATGGCGCACACATTTAACTCCAGCACTCGGGAGGCAGAGGCAGGCGCATCTCTGTGAGTTCGAGGCCGGCCTGGTCTACAGAGTGATCCAGGACAGCCAAGGCTACACAGAGAAACCCTGTCTCAAAAAACAAAACAGACAGACTGTCTGACAGACAGACAGGGTCTCAAGCTTTCTCTGTACTCAAGAATGACCTTGAGTTTCTGGCTGTGCTTCCACCTTCTATGAGCTTGGATCAGAGATGTGCACCGGCACGCCACAGTGCTGGGGATCAGACCCAGGACTCCACGGAGCCCCAGGACCAGCTCCAGCAGGAGCTCGGAGCGCCGAGCAGCCGCCTGGCCTTTGGCCCCCAGAGCCTGTTTTCCCAGCCCCAGAGCCCAGGAGTCCCGCATCACCCCTGCCTGAAACACACATGCTCTTCTCTTCTGAAGCCCACACTCGCCAAGCTCCAGCCTTACACCCTCAGAGCCCCAGCCTCATGGGTGTTCACACCGAGATCAGATCACGAGATCCTCACGGGCCCCACACCCCGCACAGGCTGTGGGTGTCTCAGCACCGAATGCGCTGATGTCGAACCCTGGCCCCAGGCCTGGGAGGGGCACTGAAGACGCTGCCCTTGGCAGAACATTAGGGAACAGCGGTCCGGCCTGCTCGCCAGCGCTGGGAGCCTGTGGCTGTTTCCAAACCTGGAAGAGGGCTCTGGCCGCAGCCAAGCCCACGTGCTGGGTGGATAATGGAGGAGAATTTGTCCTCTCAGTGTCCGGAGGCTGGGAGTCTGCGATGGAGGTGTCCTTAGACCTGGCAGCTCTGGCTGGCGCTGTGCAGCTGCCCGTCCTCGCTGGCCTGTCCTCCGTGACCGGCTGCACCCTCCTCACTTCACACTGAGCTAGGATGCTCCTGGCGTCTTCTGACCAACGACTCCTCTTCGAGGGCCTCAGTGTGTTCACGCTCTGAGGCAACACTCCCCTCTGGGGTCAGACTAGAGCGTTCTGTTGCTGAGACACCACACACACACACACACACACACACACACACACGCCACTGGAGACAGAAGCCGGTCAGTGCTGATGGGGAACCCTAGCAGAGCTGAAAGGCGCTAGGCAGTCAGGGATGAGAGGTGCTGATGGCCCGAGCTAGGGCCTCCATGAGGGGCAGCGGTCATTACAGGGTGGCCGGCTGCTTTCTGCTCCTCCCCAGGAGACAGGTGCCTGCTCCTGCACATCTGGCCACGAGCCCAGGGTCCGGCCAGGCGCAGGCTCGGGTGAACCTGCTGCCTATCATTCTGGCAACTAACCAAACGGCCCTGTGAACTCGGTGTGTGTGCACAGCAGGCTGGTGTAGCTTTACCAGAGATGGGCCTTTGGGCAGTCAATGGTGGAAACACAGAAACTCACAACCAGGCAGAGGGTGGAGAGTGCGCGGCATGGGAGGGCTCGGCCAGGCTGTCCCGGGCCTGGGAAGCATCTTGGAAGCAGGGTGGGGAGACCGTGAGAGCAGAGGTCAGGGCAGGCCGGGAAGGGTCTTCTGGGCAGGCTGGACCGCGGCGTGCAGGGACACGATCAAGTCGGCTGTCCACGGAGGGCGCAGGCTCACGAGCTGCTCTCCACAGTCCGGCCCACACACGCAAGTGAACGGGGACAGCACGGAGTCTGAAGGTCACAGCGCCCCGGACCTGGAGTGCCCACATTTGCTTTGAGTTTTCAGAATAAGAGGGGTGTGTTTGTGCCATGCTCCAAGGTGTGCGACGGTCCCTCCGCGTCAGCCCCACGTCAGCTCCACGGGGCTTTGCAGCCATCCGGCTGGACGAAATGAATGTCCGCGCTGCCGAGGGACCCCGTTTCTCACGGGGGGGGGGGGGCGCTCGTCTGTGTCTGCCGCTTTCGTTTGTACAGTTCTGGGCCTCTTGCCTCGTGCATGCTAGGAGGAGAGTCTCCACTGACCTGCAGCCCAACCCACTCTTTGAGTTTTGTTTGGTGTTTAATTTAATACAGGGACTCATCAATCCCAGGTTAGCCGCTGACCCGTTTTGTACCCAAGGCTGGCCTGGAACTTTTGATCCTCTTCCCTCTCCTCCCAAGTTCAGGGCAGCCCTCTGGCTGACGGGACGCTGGGGGCTGAAGCCAGGGCTTCAGGCGTGCCAGGCTCTGCCTGCTGAGCCACCCCTGCAGATGCCTTCTGGGGCTCCCGAGGACGGCACTGAGCAAGCACTGAGGCAGAACATCTTCACGCCAGACACGGCCAGCCAACAGGCTGCTGCTCTTTCGGCTGTTATCTTCACTTAATAGTGTGCGTGTGTGAGTGTGTGTGTGTGTGTGCGCGCATGTGTGTGTGTGTGTGTGTGCGTGTGTGTGCATGTGTGAGTGTGTGTATGTGTGTGTGTGAGTGTGTGTGTGAGTGTATGTGCGTGTGTGTGTGTGCGTATGTGTGTGTGTGAGTGTGTGTGTGAGTGTGTGTGTGTATGAGTATGTGTGCGTGTGTGCGTGTGTGAGTGTGTGTGCGTGCATGCGTGCATCCATGAGGGTGTCTGCGTGGGTTAGTGCCACACTCAAGTGCAGGTGCCTGCAATGGCCAGAGCCAAGGGGAAGATCTGGTGCTGGAGTCACAGGCGTTTCGAGCCACGGCTGCCGGAGCTCAGTGTAGGAGCAGTGTCGCCCCTCCAGCCCCCACGTGGGGTCTTTGAGAAGACGTGAGCCCGGGAGCGGGTGGGGTAGCTCAGAGCTAGGGCTCCACACAGCTCTCACAGAGGAGCTGAGTCCCAGAACCCAACGAGGCAGCCGGGTCGGAGGCCTCCACCGGCACCTGTGACTTGTACACACCGCGACGCAGACACACACACACACACATAAAAGTGAATCTCGGGGAAAAGGAGTGTACCTTTTGAGACAATGGCCTACCAGCCGCTCACACTCATGCTCACATGGGCTGGGAGCTGGGCAAGATCCTGGAGTAACTGCACGGCCTCTTTCTAGCTTGACATCTCACGCTTCCTCAAGCAGGGACCCCGGGAATGGCAGTGTGATTGCCGAGTGAGCCGTGGCTGTGGGGTTTGTTCCGTGTCCCTCAGCAGTGTGGCAGGCTGTGTCCCTCAGCAGCGTGGCAGGCTGTGGGTGGATCTCAGAAAGGCTGGTGCGATTTGCAGGAGTTGTTCCCTGGAAGGAGGAGGCCCCTCCTGCTGACCATGGAGAATTCTGTCCTGATGGGCCCCTCTCTCCCAGTGTGCAGGTGCTGTGGCCCTGCTCATTCGCAGAGATGTTAATATTTCCCATGCTCAAGGCACAAAAATAAATCGCCCAGAGAGTGCTGGTGCAGTTTGCTGATGACAGATTTTCACTCTGAGAACATACAACAGCAAGCGTGTACCTTCACACACACACACACACACACACACACACACACACACACACACACACATCCGGCACGTTGCTCTTCCTTGCAAAAAGACCTGAGTGGGTATGCATGGCTCTCCTCCAGCCCTCCATCACCTCGGTCCCACCCACTCCTGAGTGTGTGTGTGCGCAGAGAGGCCAAGGAGGGGTCAGGTGTCCTGCTCAGTGACTCTCCAGCGTATTCCCTCGAGACAGGGTCTCTCACTGAGAAGAGAAACAGACTTACAGGTGGCAGCCATGTCTAATTTTGTTATGCTAAGATCGGAACTGCGGTCCTCCCCTCCAGTCCTGTGGTCTTCCTTTCCCAGGTGGAAGCAGAAGAGGTCATTTCCAAAGTGGCCTCTAGGTGGTGCTGCTGCATCACCTCTTTGGAAGCAAAGATCTCATCAGGCTCTGGCATCCCTACCGCCAGGCTTGAACTAAGGGCCACCAGCCTCTCTGCCTATCTCCCCCACCGCCCAGGCTGAGCAGGTGCTGGCACAGGGCAGGGGAAGGTAGGAATGGAACTTACTGTCATAGTCAAGACCACGGGGAGACGGAGAATGTATTTACCTTGGTTGACTGCTTTATATAGAAAAATTAAATATCTAAGTGGCCCCATTTATCTAACAAACTAGGCTTGCAAAATGGGCCTCACCCTCTTCTTCAGAAACACCATCTCCAAATATGGCATAGTAGTGCACACCTGTGACCCCAGCACTCAGGAGCGGGAGGCAGAAGAATCAGAAGTTCAAGGTCATCCTGGGCCTCATAGAGAGTTTGAAGACAGCCTGGGCTTCGAGGAACCCTGTCACAGAAGGTCGCAGGGTTGGTGAGAAGAAGGGGAGGAGGGGGAGGGGAGAAAGAAAAGGAAGGAGAAAAGGAAGCAGTTATCGGCTGAGTAGAGCCAAATTGAACTTGAATAGAAACCTGCCGAATGTAGGAAGGGTCCAATGGAAAACCGCAGTGTTTTAAAATGGATGCAGAGGCCGTGGAGGGTGCTGCTCCCTCTTTGCTTCCCCTGGCTTGCTCAGCTGCTTCCTGCGGGACTCAGGACACCAGCCCAGGGACGGCACCACCTTATGAGCCACAGCATCCGATGTCTACCTCAAGTTCCCTCTGATGCTTGCAGTTAGCAACAGGAATCCTGCTGATGGAAACACTGTTGGGATCTGGGCTTTATCCGCAATGTTGCAGAAACAGCAATCAGCTCTTTGTACTTCCACTTGGCCTTATCTTAAAAATGGCAATTTGTGTATCCAGTGTCTACTGATGGGTGTTTAACTTGTTACAAAGTTTTAGCTGCAAAGACTAATGTTGCAAAAAGTAGCTTGCTACAAAGAGATTATTTAAATCAAACACCTGGGCAGGAGATAGCCAGGGTTATGGAGGGGGTATGTTTGCTACATTGTAAGCTAGGCATATTGTATCTTTATAGGAAACAATGTTTCAAAGCAACCCTACGATTTCCTGGCCGGCAAAGCAAGAGCCTCCTGGTCCTACACCCTTGGCCCTGGTCAGCTGATGTTTTAAGATACTATTTATACATTTATTGTATTTCTTTAGTTGACTCTGTGTGCACAGGTCTGGATGCCATGAGAGGTCAGAGAGGTCAGAAAACAACTTGCAAGAGTCAGTTCTCCTCTTCCTGTGGGAGCCAACTGAGGTTGTCTGGGTTGGCAGCAGACGCCTCTGCCGCCTTCACCTTCTTGCCAGCCCTCACTTGGTGTTTTGAACCTTTCAGCATGGAAGGGTGTCTCTCCTGGATTTAATATGTTTTTCTCATGACTAAGAATGTCAGACACCTTTGCAAGTGAGCATCATTTTATATCTTCATTTGTTAAGTGTGTGCTGAAAACCTTTAGCTTTTGTGTTCACCAGCTCTTCATGTCGAGAGAAATGTTCCTTACAGACACTTTTCATCAACTACGTAATATGTATTTACTAACATTCTAAGTGGTTTAAAATGGAATCTTTTAGGTGTTTTGCCAAAGAAAAAAATGGAGTAACTGAAATGTGGGAGGAATCTTTCATGTGCAATACCAGTTAGCTTTAAGCTATATCCACCTTATTTTATGACAAGCTAGTTGGAGCTGGGCTGTGTCTCCCTCATTGACTAAGCGGCAGAATTCATGCTCAGAAAGATGAAGAAAACCCGGGGATTCAGTGAGGAGATCAGCAATGCGCACACCAAGATGGGGTCTTTCTAGTTCTGAATCTGGCAGTGGATGCGGTCAGAAACACAGAGCCACAGGGAAGCCTGGCTTTGAATTTGCCCGTGGGAACCAGCAGCGTGGGAGAATCAGTCCGTGTTCTTAACTAGAGCCCTGGCTCAGAGTGCTGAGGGCCCTCGCTGTCAGCTGCAGCCTATTCTGCTGAGTGCGAGATTGAAGATGGCCGCCCCCACCCCATTTGTTCTTCATTGCACTGCCCTCTCCCAGTTTGCTCCCAGGACCTCAAGCTTGCTGGGAAAGTCCTCTCCCACCCCCGTTTCCCCAGCACTCTTACGTTTAGGAGACAGAGCCTCACTCTGCTGCCCAGAGTGACCTTGATCTCAGTCTGTAGCCCAGGCGGGCTTTGAAGTGCTGATCCTCCTGTCTCAGCCTTCTGTACGTGTTTATGACAGTCATGGATACCTGGCTTCATGACTTGTCAGTGTGTGTGTGTGTATTAGCCTGTGAGGTGCGGGCTGCTCACCGTGTGTGTGTGTGTGTGTGTGTGTGTGTGTGTGTGTGTGTGTGTGAGCGCGCGCGCGGGCGCCCACGCAAAGCTAGGGGTTGATGTTCGGTGTCTTCCTCCATCACCCTCTACCTGTTTCTGTTTGTTTTTGAGACAATGTCTCCTTTGTGTGTCCTGCTGTCCTGGAGCTCACAGTGTAGACTTGCTGGCCTCAGATTCCAGGTGACCGCCTGTCCCGGCCTTCCCGGGCTGGATTGAAGGCATGTGTCACCCACGCCCTGCTTTCTGCCTTGTTCTTAAGAGGCAGGTTCTGTCACTGGACCTGGACCTGATCTCAGCCATGCTGGCTGACCAGCGACTCTGGGGAGCTGTGTCCACCATGTGGGATGGCAGTGACCCCTGCGAGGGGGTCCCAACTCGATGTTCTTGCTTTCACAAACACTGTTACTTCTGTGCCATCTCTTCAGCCCCCACGACTTATTTTCAACACACAGAACCAGGGTGCATTTCGGATCCAATTGTGCTAGAGACCGTGGTAGCTCTCAGCACGCACCGTTTGGAAAGCAGCCACCTGGAGGGCTGGGGACATCTCCGTGAACGTAGGGCCGGCTAGCTAATTTCCGCCCCGGGCCGATCGTTTTCCGATCAGAAACTTCCGGAGCTGGTGGAATTCTGCAGCGAACGTCCGCAGCAGCTCCCTCCGCTAAAAACTCTAGGAGGCAGCGGCAGGAGGCGCCACACCCCGCGGCTCTGGGACGCCAGCGAAGGGGAAGCCACCTTCCGGGTCCTCCCCGGTGGGGAGGGAGGGGGCGGGACCTCTGGCTGCGCACGCGCGCTCGCGCTGAGCCGGCCGGCGCACGCGCAGGGTTGGCCGCCGGCGGGATGGAGCGGGTGCTGGCGGACGCGCTGCTGGCCCAGAGCCCGGAGCCCCGCGCGGTGCTGGGCGCGTTGTGCGGCGGGGAGGCGAGCGCCGAGCGGGCGGAGAGCCTGCGCCTGGTGCTGCAGCGGCTGGAGGAGCGCGGCGCGGGCGCCCAGGCGGCCCGCGAGGTGGCCGAGGGCCACC
>NW_026593947.1:2350500-2355835 GCF_907164565.1 Psammomys obesus
CCGAGAGGCTGCTGCCCGAGCGCGCGCGCCGCGCCGACCCCGACGCCCGCCTCCGCGGCCGCTTCTGGAGGACCGTCCAGGCCGGGCTGGGCTGCGCGCGGGACGCGCTCACCCGTAAGCGCGCGCGCTACCTGCTGCAGAAGGCTGTGCAGGGGTCAGCGGAGCTGGCGGAGGACTGCACCTGCGACCCCCGGGACACGAACGGTACCCGCTCGTCTCTGTCTAAAAAGGTTTACTGATGTGTACGATGTGTACCTGTGTGCGCCCGTGAACGTTTCTGTGCGTCGCGTGAGTGCTGGTGCCTGAGAGGGCGTCGGAGTCCCTTGAGCTAGCGTTAAAGGGCGCTATTAGCCACCTGCGCCCTGGGAACCGAGCCCCAGCCTTCTGGAAGCGCCCGGAGCCATCTCTCTCTCCAGCCTGTCTCTCTGCCTTAACCCCGCTCTGCCCCCCAAACCGGCCTTCAGGGGGCTCCACCTCATCCTTAGGGGGTTTGGCACCTGCTTGTGGCACCGCTACTCCGACCTCTGCCTCCACTTGGGAGGAGAGCAGCCGATACGGGGTGGCTACTGCGTGTCTGGCAGCGTGAGCTGTGAGAGCAAGCCTGCTCCATGGTGCATCCTGGAGAAAAAGGGAGGGATGACATCCTTAGCAAACTGAACCAAGTGCTGTGACCGAGTTCACGTCGAAACTTGTACAGAATTAAGTTTTATTCTATTGACATATCCTTCGGGAATTTTAGGAGTTAGTGTTTTCTAAACATGAACCTTAAGTCATAGTGTATATGTGTGTCCGTGTGTCTGCGCGCGCGTGCTCGTGTGCTTGTGCGCTGGAATGTATGTATAGGCCTGAAGCCAACAGAAGGTGTTTTCCTCCATCACTCTTCATTTCATTTTTTGAGTCAGAGTCTCCGAATCTGGAGCTGAGGGTCCAGCTAGACTGGTTGGCCAGGGATGCCATGCCTTCATCCCCACTCTCCTGCCTCTGCCTCCTCAGCTGGCTTTTCGCTCGGGTGCTCCCTTATATCTGTGTGTTTTCACGCCTGTCACCTCCGTTTGGACAATGTGGTGCCCATGTCGGGAGTCTGAGAAAAATCTGTGCGGTTGCTCTTTCCCCAGGATGAAACTCAGATGCTCAGGCCTGGCGGCAAGTGCCTTCACCCACAGAGCCGTCTTCCCAGCCCCATCTGAACTTTACAAAGCAAGGCAAAGCCTTTAGTCTTCTGAGGTTCCCAGCTGACCCTCTGTTCTTCCGTGATGCTTACCTTTCCTGTTCCACCCTCTAAGAGTTGTTCTCGTGCCCAGTAACTGGATGCCGGGTCTGCCTTAGTGTTCTGTTTGTTGTTCAGTCCTGGAGTTGCTTTCTCATTTCTTAGAATGCCTTCTGCCTGGAGATGGGCCCTGACCTCCTTAGGTTCTTGACAAGTGGCTTTGAGTTGGTTGGTTGCTGTTGTTGGTTTTTGTGCATCCCGTGAGCCTCTGGTTTTGCTCCTTCCCGCTGGCTCTGTGTCCTCTCCAGGAGCATGTAGCTTCTGCCCTGTTCCTAGAGAACAGCCACACGTGCTCAGTGCCTGTTGCAGGTCGGAGAGTGGTCTTGCGCACACAAACACCCCTTCTGAAGCCCACCCCAGCTTTGTCTTGGGGGGGGGTGGAGATCCGACAGGAGTTCATTGGTTTCTTGCCTTTTCCTAGCAGCAGACTCCTAAAGGTGCAGCTCCAGGCGGGGTTTTCTGTGGCCATGGAGGAGTTTATTGCTTGCTCAGCCTGCTTTCCCAGGGGTGGTCAGGGCAGGGACCAGGGCACCTGCTTTGGCCCCTTTTCAGAGGCAGGTAGTGTTCACCAGTGAGTGTTCTGTAGACCCGGGCATGGATGGGTCCTTCTGTCCCTTAGACCTCTTCGGCCTGTCACCAGCCCGGGTCTTCAGGACCAGCACTCAGGAAGCCAGAAAAGGAGCTGGTGGCTTCTTACAGTTTCCAGGAATTCTAAGATGTTCACTCTGCCAGCTCTGGGCCTTTAATTGCTCCCTACGAGGGCCACATTTTAAGAACCTTTGAGAACATCCCCTCCTCCATGCCCCACCAAACATGGTGAGCAGCTTGTGTGTCTTTTCTCTTGGAGACACTTCCTGTACTTTGGAGGTGTGCTCTCTAATGGTCCCATCAGTCAGGGGTTTGTGGGCTTTTCGTAGTTTCCTTTCTTGGCAGAAATGCCCTTTTGTGGCTTCCTGATTTCGAAGCAGAGCTAAGATTGTCTAAATGCCTTGATTTTGTCCATACAACTTGATTGAAAGTTTGCTCAGGTGTGACTTCCAGCTGGGAGAGACGTTTTCATCCACATTTTAAAGGTGTCTGTCCGTCCAGCTGCGCATTGAAAACCTGGAGATCTGCTGCTCCTCTTCAGGACTTGTGATGATTCTGAATCCTGCCCAAGGGTGGTCTGTGACTTCTCCATGGGGTTCCTGGGGTTTAGGGCCCTGGCATCCTGGAACCTCCTATTTCATCCACTTAGTGTGCTTACACACTCTGGAAATCAATGGCTTTTGATTCTGGGAAGTTTTCTTGAGTTACCTCAGTGTTGATTTCCTTCTTTGCTTTCTCTTTCCTCTCTCTTCTTGACTTGGACCCTCCTGCACTTATCCCTCTGTCTTAGTTACTTTGCTATTGCTGGGATAGACACCATGACAAAAGCAACTTGCTGAGAACGGGTTTATTCCAGCTCTCAGGTCTCACGTCCATCTCTGAGGAGGTCAGAGCAGGAGCCTGGAGAAAGGCACTGATGCAGAGGCCATGGAGGAGTTTATTGCTTGCTCAGCCTGCTTTCTCATACAGTCTAGGACCACCTTCCCGGGGTGACATGACTCACAGAGAAGTGAGGCCTCTCATGTCAACCATGAATCAAGACAACACCCCTGAGACTTGCTGGCAGGCCAGTCTGAGAGAGGAGAGTCTTAGTTGAAGCTCCCTCTTCCCGGTGACTCTGGCTTGTTTCACACGGAGAAAAACCAACACAACTCCAAGGCTTCCTTCTCCCGTGGATTTTCCAGAACTTTGTCTTTTTCTTCACTCACTGGTTTAGGTCTTTGGTTTCCAGTCTTGTCCCTGAGTTTCTGATTTCTATTATCGGATTTTAATTTTCAGACCGTTTGGGACAGCTCCCTTAATTTTCCACCGCACCCACTCTGACCTCAGGGAGCACAGCCCTCCGTGGCGCAGCCCGCGTCCGTCCTCTACCCCTAGTGGGAACTTGATGCCACATCTCTCAGTTTTTAGGGAGGGGAGTTCAAGGCAGATCACATCGCTTCTTGCCATTCTCCGTGTCACCTCCACTTTATTCATTTCCCCTAAAGTCAGCTCAGATTTTCAAATTCTAAATTTTATTGCTTTGCATGTTCCTGGGTTACTTTTGTTTTTGTTGGGATTTAATCTCTGTGAAGTCCTTTACTGTAGAGTCTTGGGGAAGAAACCTGTCATTCTTACCCCAAATTCCACGACAGTAATCTCAAGGAAACAAAGCAAGGTTAGGCACGGTGATCCGTGGCCTGACAGCAGAGGTGGGGGGCTCTGGAGTTCAGTCACCTCTGGTTACGTAGCAATTTCTAAGCTAGCCTGAGAGATCCTGCCTCAAAAAACTGTCAACCCAAATAAGCAAAAACGAAAATTCAAACTCAGAGTAGCCAAAAAGCAAACAACAAGATCTAACAAACTGAAGTTAAGCCGAGTTTCTTTTTGCGTTTTCGAGGCTCCTAAGTAGGTTCCGCCATGGTTAGTTGTCGCGCTGTTTGACACTAAGAGTTAGTTTCGAGCTGCTGTTAGGAAGGGCTTAACAGCATAGGCAAAGGAAGAGCTGATTTTTTTTTTTCTCCCTTTCAAAATTCTGTTAGGTCCAAGCCTATTTTGGTGGTCTGTGAAGAAAAAAGATGAGCTTCTAAAGTTTTGGGAAAACTATATCTTGATCATGGAAGTTCTTGAAGGAAACCAGGTGCGTGCTCTCCTGTGTTCTTGACTCCTCCAGTCCAGGGCCTTTTCCAGGCCTTTACGGGAAGGCTGGCCACGTAAACATGGCCAGATCCGTGGCTTTCTGGCATAAGTACAATTTAAGATAGTGTGTAAATTTTTTCGGGAAAGTAAAGAAGGCTTTCAGTGCATTCGTGTGGCATTCTCCAGCTGTCACGTTTGTGGCGTGTCCATCATCCACCAAGTGTAAATCACTGGGCCTGCCCCATTCTTTCAGATTTAGTTCATTAGGCCTGAGTGTGAATTCTGGGCAAGTTTCCAGGTGTCACCTGTGCAGCTGTCCTGGCGTAGAGAGTCCTAGACTGAAGGTCTCTTGGTAAGGGTCCCGGTGTGTCGGACGGGTCCTGGAGGGTCCTGCCTGAATGTGCCCCACTGTGAGGCTCCTCCGCTGGGACAGTCTCCATCTGTGAGGTTCCTGTGTGTAAGGGTTCCTGCGTGTGTTTCTGTCTGTGAGCTGCAGCCAAGAGCCAGCCATGCACGGAGTCAGGGCGAGGCTGGTATCGGGCCGCATCAGCAAACCTCGCGCTGTGCTGAGCATAGAGGTGCAGCCTGGGAAATACGATGTCTTTCTAAAGTCAGTTAAGCTTCCAGGTTGCTATGTCGGCTGGCCTGAAAGGCTCTCCTTGTTTACTTCAGAAACTTAGATTGAAAGTTATTCTGAAATATGTGAGCCAAACTCTGGCTGAGGTGTCACAGCATGGCCTAGGAGTCGCAGGAGCACTGAGCTCTGAGTACGCCCTGCTCCCAGTGTGAGACCCCGGCAATGGCAGGAACTGGGGGAGTGAGTGCTTCTTTGCACTCCGTGTTTTAACCTCCAGCTCGTTTCCTGGGTCAGTCAAGGATCGCAGAGCTCGGATATTCCCCGAGGAATCCTCAGGGCACAGTAACGGGGAGGTAGACTGTCTCCTCCGCTTTGCCTGCTGAGAGTCAGGCCTGGGAAGCAGGCCCCTGACACCTGTGTTGACGTGGGAGCAAGGGCCACAGGTGTGTCAGCAGGAGCCTCTCCCTGAGGCTGTAGAGATGTTATGTGTGATTTTTCATGAGATTCTCTGCTCTTGTTTTTAGATACATGTCATAAAGCCAGTCTTACCAAAGCTAAACAGTCTGTTTGAATCCGCAGTCTCAGAGGAACATGGTAACGATTACCTTTTGGTTTTGTTTGTTTTATACATTAACAGCCCCCCTGATCTTATAACTAACCATTGTTTATCACACAGAATTTGGGGAACCCATTAAGCAGCGAGGAGGAGGTGGGGTGTTGGCCACTGGCTTTGTGGGTTTGCCCTATGTCCACACTGTACTGCCCTCTGACGCCTCCTTGGAACA
>NW_026593947.1:2355845-2381386 GCF_907164565.1 Psammomys obesus
CTCCTGCCTCGGTCAAAGCTAAAGCACACAGTGGGAGCCTTGGCTCCGGAGTCATGTGCAGCGTAGCGTCTGCTGCCACGGATGCCCAGCATCCTTCCATTTCATCTGTAAATCGCAGTGTGTGTCCTTAGCTGCCCTTAGCGGAGCAGGCTGTGGAGAGGGCCCGGGAGGTGAGGGCGTCCTGTGCAGGCACGAGGACCAGTGCTCGGATCCCAGCACCAACGTAAATGCCTTGCGGTTCTGGTGACCCCCTAAGATCCCAGCATTCCTGAGGCGGGCACGGGGCCCCAGGGCCAGCTGGCCAGGTAGCCTCGCCAAATCGGTGGGCTCTGGGCTCACCAAGAAATGGTGCCTCCAGTCTAAGAGGGAGGGTCAAGGAAGACGCCCAATGCCAGCCTCCGGCCTCTACACACGAGGCGTCTGTGCACGTGGATGCGAGTCCTGCCACACAGACACGGATGAGAAATGGCCAACGCTTTGTGGTGCTGCTGTGTTCTTAACAATAGCCTTTGATATGAGTGCATGCTTCAAACTGCTTTCCAGCCTTCGTGTCTTACTAGACCTTTAAGTATACGAACACACGCCTGTCTTGTTCGTTAGACTGGCTGGGGCAGTTCAGTTGTGCTCTATCTTGGTGTTCTTAGGAAGAGGACACTCAGGGTGTGACTTCAAATGAGTTTTGAGCCCTCAGTCACCCTGAGTTGGAAGAATGAGGAGAAACAGCAAACCTGGAGCTTCCCAAAGTGGCTTTGTGAGATTAAGCTTAGGCCAGCAAAGCAGTGAAAGCTCAGGCTGGAGGCTTTCTCCGTCCATAGCCCAGAAGGTGCTGTCTCATGGGCTTTAGCTTGAGGACCAGGCCCGGTGGGGCACGGCACCCGCCCTGAGTGATTGTCTCCCTGACAGTTTGACCCTGAGGAACTGGATTTATTCTGCTGCAGGCTGTGGCTGTCCTACACAGGCCGTTAGCATCTCTCATCCCACCTGGGGCTAGCGTTTAATGGAATCCTGCTGTTCTCTTGAACACTTGCTGTTAAAAAGATGCCCTCATTAATGCTTTGCCCACAGCTCTTAGCAAAACATTTTTTTTTTTTTTTGGAAAAGTTACCATTTCCAGACCGTTGAAAAGCACAGTTGGGGTAAATTACAAACAATAGGCCAATTTAGTTAATACTGTGAGATAAAAAGTACTGTGAGATAAAAACATGACTTTTCTAATTAAATGGAGGCTATTTAAGAATCAGAAATAATGTGTAGAGGCACACACTTGTTCCATCCTTTAGAAAGATTTGTTTTTATTTATGTGAATGTGTGTGTAAGTGTGCAGGCGCCCTCAGAGGCCAGGGAGTGACAGGCGGGTGTGAGCCGCCCGATGTGGGAGAATCAAACCCCAGTGCTCGGGGAGTGTCGAGTGCTCTTAGCTACCGAGCCATCCCTTGTGTGGGTTCAGTCGGTGTCCTGTGGGCTGGTGTGGGCTGGGGTGGTAAAACAGTGTTTTTCCACTTTTTTTTTTTTTTTCATTTTTGCCTTTTTTTTCCTCCAAGTCCTATGAAGAGAGCAGAGAAGGGACCAAAAGGAGTTCATGTGAAGGGGGCTAGGCCTGGCGGGGAGTAGCCTTAGGGAGCTGAGCAGCCCTGAGCGGGGCGGAGCGGGTCTGCAGAGGCGGGAGGCTGGGGTGGCCGCGTCAGCCTGAGTCAGCGGGGTGAGGGGAGCACGAGCAGCACCCAGACCTCAAGTCCTGTCTGTGCAGGCAGCTTACTGCCTCGGGAGTCCGCCACAGCCCCGCGGTGCCCAGGATGCTGGCCGCTGGAGAGACTGGGCTCAGCAGGCTTACAGCCTGAGGCTGTCACGCATGCGCATTTGCTGGTCACCCAGTCTCCGAGCATCTGTGCTTGTTCCGGCAGGCTGCTGGCTCCTCCATCCCTCCTGGCACGTGTGCATTTACAAAAGAATGTTTGAAAGCGAGAATAAAACCCTGACCAAAGAAGGTGTGACCCACTTCTTGGAGCTGTACGAGGTGAAGCCACTCCCGTGGTCCCCAGAGCTGTCCGAGGTAACGGCCTCCCAGCCCCTTCCGTCCGCACCTCCAGAACACGGGTAGAGGCACATCTCTGTCACGTGTGTCTTTCCTCCCGTGGGCAGGCTGTCAGGCTCGGCAGATGCCTGGCTGGGACTTGGAGAAAAGGGAGAGAGAAGGGTCAGTGCCGTGATGGAGTGCGGCAGGCAGCTTCAGAGAGCCTGTGAGTCTGGCAGGAGAGAGTGCCAGGCTTCGGCCAGTGAAGAAGAGGTGCAAAGGGAGGAACCTGCTCCTCTGAGTTAGGACTCGGAAGAGCAGGCAGGCCGCAGGGCCGAGCCTCGGGGGCAGCGGCAGCAGATTCTGCTTCCAAGTCAGAGCCTCACGCAGTCTGGTCTGCTGGGGCCTGAACTTGGGTTCCTTGTGCCTGCACCTCCTGAGTGCTGGGATCACACGCTCTCCACCTCACCCAGTTTGTGCGGTGCTAGAGACTGTCCCAGAGGTTCCAGCGTGCCAGGTGGGTGCTCTGGCAGCTGAGCCACGTCCCAGTCTCTTCCTGTCACCTCAGGTGTTGCTCTCTCATTGGGGAGATCTGACTGATGGGCTGTGAGTGAGGGTTCGTCAGAAGCACAGGTGTGGTAGAATGACTGTGTTGAAAAGGAAGTTATTAGATTGGCGTACAGCAGTTGCTGTCTGCCGGCCCGGGAGGCAGAGACCCAGAAGCTGCTCAGGCAGGAGACTGGATGGTGCCTGGAGGGCCACAGAGCACTTCAGTTGATGCTGGGGAACCAAAGAAGCTGGGTTCTGATGGACAGAGTGGGAGCAGCAGCAGTGGCAGCCACAGGGTAGACGACCTCGCAAGCAAGAGGTGAAGACAAGCAGGCATTTACCTTCTCAGCACAGGCTGTCGGTCTCCTGGGGAATCTTTCTCTCCTGCTACTATTTGTGTTTCCTACCTAGCTTCTTCCTCAAGTTTCTTTGTCCCTGACACCCCCGCCCCAGGGCCCTGGAGGCTGTTGGTGGGGGCAGCGTTCTGTCTGTGTCCATAGCACTAGCTGCTCTGCTCCTCAGCTCTCCTGAATCCGCCTGTAGAGCAAAGGCAGGCCCACTCCTGGCTGCAGTTGGAAACTTACGTCAGTTCCCGCCATTTTCCTTTTAGTTTGTTACTGGCCCGCTGATGGATGCCCTCTCAGAGAGCTGTCTGTACAGCAGGTAAGCCCACGCTGCCCTGCCATGGCTGAGGGGCACCAGGCCGGGCCTGTGCATGCTGGCTGGCCAGAGGCATGCCGTGGAAGACGGCCCAAGTGGCCGCTCTCTTCCCCAGTGGCGGTGCTGTGCGCCTAGTCACTGAGGATGTCAAGAGACAAGCCTCGCTCACCTTCCTACTGTAGACTTAACTGCCTGAGCTTCATAGCTTTCAGAAAAGTTCAGAGACAGTAGAAAGAATTGTCATTTACTGTTCATTTATAGTCAGCTGATATTAATGTCCAATGGAATTTGCTTAGTTGTCACCTCTTGTGTGTGTTTGTCTGTGAATCCACTTATCCTCCTGCATGTTTCTTCTCTCCCTCCTTTGTCCTTTCTTCCCTCCCCCTCCCTCTTCTTTGTTCCTTCCCCCTCCTTCCCTCTCTGTCCCTCCCTCTGCTCTGTCCTTCATCCCTTCTCCTCCCCTCCTTCCTCTGTCCCTTCCTCCCCCTCCCTCCTCCCTGTCCCTCCCTCCTCTCTGTCTCTCCTTCCACTCTGTCCTCCTCCCTTGAGCTCACACCAGTGTGTCTGGTATCAGTCCTGCTCCACACTAACAGTCTCCTTTTCGTATCTGACAGTGGCCACCATGGCTCATAAGAGGTCTGCTTATTCACCACTTTCACCCTTGGAAAAGGTTAGCGTCAGAAGTTTGCTAGTTTTGTACCTTAGTCGCATTTGGAGATTTTTCTGCCCCTGAAATTGCCCTTTCCAGTCCCCCAGCTTTTAGAGTAATACTGTAGCCTGATAGCAGCTCAGTGCATTCAGAGCTGTGTGCAAACCTACTTAGGGTGCCCCTGAAAACGAAACCACCCCACTCCCCAGTGATCCCTTTAAAATGCTGGCCTCCAGGCCAACTCTCAGGAAGATACCAGCCCCTGTGTGTCTGATGGACACGTATTGGAAAGATAAAATGGCTCGCTGTGGCTGTGATGGGTTTGAGTCAGTCAGGCATGGGCTGGCGTACCACGGCTGGGAGACAGTGTGAAGCCAGCACGTGGCCTCTGGTCTTTGGGAGAACTGGTGCAGGCCTCTAGCATGGCATGCCTCCTGCTACCCTGTTGTGTTCACTTAGCAGACAACACGCAGGGCCAAAACCCCCATGGCTGACCATGGCTGAGTATGTGTTCATAATTAAGTGAGTCCCCGCTAATATTTGCCTTTGCTGTGAATGCTCTTTCACGTTAGACCCGGAGACGGGGTTACAGGTTGGAACGACAAACTGCAGCTTTTGGCGACCGTCCCCAGCTATGTCAGTGACGCTAGGTGATGCGCACAGGGAGGAAGGGCGGGTCCTCACGGCTGCCACGCCCCTTCGGCTGATGGCCGGGAACTGCTTGTGTGCGAGCCTCTGGAGGTTTCTGTGCTTGAAAGCTCTGAATGTGAGGCACAGTAAACACAGGTCCGGGGGGAGAAGACACGCAGTTACTTTGCTGCCACCTTGCGTTTAGACGTCCATGCGTGTATTTGTCAGTGGGTTTTACATTCTGTTTTTCTCCATTTGTCCTCAGGTCCCCAGGGCAGCTGTTGGGAAGCGGCCCTCCTCTGGGATTAAAGCTGCAGAAGTTTCTAGCCACTTACGTTTCTCTTCTTCCGGAAGAGACAAAGAGTATGTCCTTAGAGATTTTTAATTTACGTTTTAACTGGTAGCATGTTTTGGTGCATGTGCCGTCACGTGACTCGGATCACGGCCATGCAGGTGTCTGGACAGTACTGGCCTCATGGTCTGTATGCTGAGCATTGGCAAACAGGCTAAACAAAGAACCGGGTTCTAGGTGCTGGACAGTCCCCAGCCCACACCCAGGTCCTAGACTCGGCTTCCCCAGGTTGGGGCTAGCTTTTCATTGAGTTTGGACATGGAGCCCTGAGCCTCTTGGTGCTACTGTGAATGTCCTTGTGTGTGGATTTGCATGCGCCTGGGTTGAGTCCTAGAAGGGGGCACAGCTAGAAGGGGGCTCTCGGGGTCACACCCGCTCTGTACCCCCGCCCAGCTTACTGCACCCTCTCACAGCCTCGCCAGCCCCGGTTTCTCTAGCTCCTCCCAGCTCTTGTCGCCATTCTCCGCTTTTGGTGATTCTTGTGGGACTGAGGTGCTGTCTCATTGAGGTTTTGTCTACATCTTCTTCCTGACTAAGGAAGCTAAGGGTTTTTCCACTGCTCGCTGCAGCCACAGCTTTTTTCCAAACCGTTTCTTCCAGGCTGCTTCCTGTTGAAGTTCATTCAGAGGATGGCAGACAGACACTGGTGTGCTGTGCCCATTTTGTTCCTCTCCAGGGCGCTGGCAAGCTTGCCCAGATGTAAGGCCCTGGGCGGAGAAGGGCTCCTTGCCCTCAGGTAACTCACTATATGTCCATGTGTTTGCTGTGACTCAGTTCATGTGGGTGTAAGAAAAATGCACTTTTTTTTTCTATAATTAAATTAAATGTGTTTGGCTGATGAATTACTCATTTTAATATATTCCATAACATACGGACTTGAGTTTTGACCACCTAAGGCTGCTTTTTTGTTGTTGTTTTTTAAGTTGTGTTGATAAGTATTAAAAATTAAGGACAATTATCAAATCATGCTATCAATTAGAAAATATTTAACTATATATGAAATCTTACTTTAAAAATATTTGCATTTTGAAGCCAGGTGTGGTTGTGCACAACTTTAATCCCAGCACTCAGGAAGACAGAGACAGGTGGAGCTCTGTGAGTTCAAGGCCAGCCTGGTGTACAAAGTGAGTCCAGGACAGCCAGGGCTACATAGGGAAACCCTGTCTTGGGAAAAAAAATTTTTTTTTTTTCATTTAAGTCTTTGTTTATTTGCTTGTTTGTTTTGTTTCTTTGAGGCAGTTTCTCATGTGTAGCCCAGGCTGGCTTTTGATTCACAGCAGTCCTCTAGTCTCGCTTTCCCACGTCTGAGATGATAGGCATGAGGTACCGTGCCCAGTTCATCCTTCTTATGAAAGAGACTGGGCTCATATTAAAACTGAGCTTGTCTGGGGGTGGTGGCTCACGCTTGTAGCTCCTGAACTTGAGAAAGTGATAGAGGAGAGCATGGGCCCGAGGCTGCCTGGGCTCGGAGTTACAGTAAATCTGAGTGTGTCTCAAATTAAAAAGAAAACCAGACGGTGTCTGTGTAAGACCACGCTGGAGAAGCGGCTCTGCAGCTCTGGTGACGCCTCTCCTGGTGGTCATCCTGTACGACAGAAGTTGTGGCTGTGTGGCCAGTGACTGGAGTACTTAGGCTGCTTGTTTTGCCCCAGGGACGTTCTGCAGTGCACCATAAGCACACACCAGGTCCTGCTGAGAGGTGCAGCGCAGTGCTATCTTCTTCAGGCCGCCATGCGTCTGGGGGACGTGGTGAGTGTGCCGGTCAGTCCTGCGTCCCGGGTGACGAAGGGGCGCGGTGTGCAGGCCGTGTCGGCAGCTTGGTGGGGCTGGGCCGTGCTGGGCTGTGGCAGGCTGTTTGCCACTCAGGGTGGTGAGCGCTTGTGAGGCCCGGGCTGCGGCAGAGTCAGCTCCCAGGAAAAGCTGCTCACACGCATCCTCACAGCCTGGCCGAGGGACCACCATGCTGGTGACTCACCAGGGGTGGACGGAGTCCCGAGAAGATGCTGCCCAGGGCAAAGCCGGGAGTCTGAGGCGTCGTAGGTCACGTGACCCCTGCTGACCGGTGGGGTTCTTTTTTGTCGTCTAAAGCAGCCCCCATCAGACAGCATAAATAAACACCCGTGCCGTGTTCCAGCAGGGCTCCACCTTCCCCAGGGCTGTGCGTGCCGGCCGGGCCTGCTGCAGAGTCCTAGCTCAGGATCCGGCTGGGGGCTGAGGAGCCGCTGCGGCTTTCCTGAGCTGGGCTCCTTCTGTTGCTTTCGGAGAGTCATGTCTTATTAGTAATTTCTTTTCGTTGCTAGAGTGTGCTCTAAGGTTTATTCTCATCTTTCCTCAAAAGTGGTAGCCGCTGTTAAAGGAGATATGTATCGTAGAGATGTCACCTTCTGTAGGGGCACAAGGGTTGCCTGAGCTTGACATGAAGCGGGGCTTGATTCAGGCTGCTCGAGGCTGCAGAGTGAGAGCCTGCCTCAAACACCTGCACCACAGAGAAAGTCGCAAAAAGTCCCCATGTGTGCAGACAGCAAAGTCAGTCCTTTTATTTTTAATAGGAGATTGCCACATCTGTCTGTGTGGCATGCAAGTGTGTATGCTTATGAGTGGGGGGCTGAGGGTGTATGCATCTCAGTATGTTTGTATGTGCACTCGGCATGCATGTATGCATGTGTGTGTGTGTGTGTGTGCACGCGCATGCATGCAGATGTCTTCTGCTGCTCTTCACGTACTGAGGCAGGCTCTTTTGTGGAGCCCAGGCCTTGTGCCTTCCAGCAGTCTGCCTGACCAGGCAAGCTGGGCAGTTTTTACTCGGGTTCTGGGAACGCTGGTCCTCACGCTGGAGCACGGCCAGGGTGCTGAGCTGTCCTCCCAGCTCCTCTTCTTTTCTGTATGATGGTGTAACTCCTGGTCTTGACTGATGACGTCATGCTTTAGTCACTTGCTGTTCCACTGGCTGTGACCCCAGGAGTTTAAACTGAGCTTTTTCTGTCTAGGAGAAAGTGTCTCTCTCTGAGGTCTCCACTTTTCTCACGTCCCTGAGGGAAGAGGAATCCTTGGCACGTGGGACGGTGTTGTGGACAGAGGTGAGCCGCCAGTCAGCTGTTGGAGAGCTCTAAAAGCCCCTTTCCCTAAGGAGCTCACTGCCATTCTGAAAACAGTTGCTTCTCTGGAAGTTTGACGGTCGCTTACACTGGGTTCCATCCTCTCCAGCTCACGCAGGAGGCTCACATTAAACATTTCATTCTTTGGTGCCACCCAGCCCTTGCTGAATGGCTGCCCCGTTAGTGTGTCAAGCTGCTGTGTCATGATTTCTGTTCGGTGCACGTGGAAGGCGGAAGATTGGCTCGGGGAAATTAGAACCGCTTTAAGAATGCAATCACCCTCCATGGTTTTCCTGTCTAGCTCTGTGACTGGCTCCATGTCAACGAGAGACACTTCAGGCCCCCGAGGGGCAGCGCTGAGGGGTCCGAGGCCTCGCTGAATGCCTACGTGAAGGCCCTCGTTAAGGAGTTCGTGAAGCCTCCCGGCTGGGAAAGTGAGTCTGAACCCGCTGTAGGGGGTGAGGCCTGACGTAGCTCTCAGATCTCGGTGTGAGTAGAAGAGGTTGTGCTGTGAACTTGAGCTGTGTGGGCAGACTCCCGGCTCTCTGGGTTCTGAGGTCGCTGTTCTGAGGGTGCTCGTTGCCAGAGCGGGGGTGGACCCACAGGGCGTGTGTGGGTCCCTAGGATGGAGGCTGCTGCGTGCAAACACCGCACAGGGTTTCATGTGTGGCTGCTGAGTCCAGAGACCACACATGGCTTGCCGTTATGCTCTAGAAGCACGGTGTGCACTGTGAGGTGACGACGTGTTTGTCCTTTGAGGTGGGGTGCCTGGCGCCTGCTGGCCAGCCGGGCTGCCTTATCCCGGGGACCGTGCTCTGCTGAAATTGCGGGAGGACCCCCACTCCTGCCAGCTTTCACTGGGCACTGGGAATCTGAACTCCAACCCCATCCTCACCCTTTCGGAACCCAGCCTTCCCCCTGAGCCATCTCTCTGCCTGAAAGCCAGTTTCTGAGAGCACGCTTTTGGGAGGGTGGCCTTGCTGGGGCTTATTTTTATTACCTCTCTTGCATTTTCCTTTCTCCTTTTGCTTTTTGTGTGGCTTGGGGTTTAAAGCTGTGCCTTGGACTCGCCCAGCAGGTACCCTGCCGCTCAGCCCTGCTCCTGGCAGACACCAGTTCTGCAAAGATTGTAGGAGAAAATGTGTCAGCCTGCAGGAGGGAAGAGTTCAGAGAGGCTCATTAATTAGGATTTTACATTTCTAATGTGTCCTCTTCAATAAGCTCATTTGCAATCGTTTGGAGAAATTGTGCCTTTGAATTTAGCACATCTGAAATTTCCACTCAGATCTGCTCATTTCATCTAATTTCTCTAATCTGCTCCAGGAGTGGGTCTTGACTGATCAGGTAATTGTCCTTCTAGAGCCCACATCTGTCCACCAATGATCTTAGTGTCTCCTCTCTGTTATTGCTTGGGAGCTTCCTGGGTTAGGCCTGCGGCAAAAGTACAACCTCCATTGCTGCTAGCACACGGTGGCTTCCATGGCTGCCCTGGTGTCCCACCCCTCCTGTCCAGGGCCACCTGTCACTTCATTTTCTGCATTCTCTCGCATGTGTGTACCCTGCTGTTGACCAGTGTGTCCGGCCAGGGCCCTCCATGTGGGAGGCTGCTGTCTGTCCCCTCAGATCAGTGTCCCCAGACCAGGACACTGGCCCAGTGTGTGTTTCAGCTGTAGCCACATCTCTCCAGTGTGGCCCTCACTGGAATTGCAGTTCTGGTATCGTGGCTGAACACTTTCTGGGCCCGAGAGCCCGGGTGCCTGCCAGGATTGCTGCCCATGGAAGGTCAAGGATTTGATTTTACCATTTTCATGTGTGATGCTCTGATGAGGTAGCGTGTGTCAGGAAAATCGTCGTGTGGGTCAGGAGTCATTGTCGCTGTTCTGGTTTCAGTGTATCAATTTTGAAGGAGTTAAAATTAAGAATTGTGTGTGTGCCAGAAGGTCAGAAGAACACTTGAGAGTCAGCTCTCTCTGCGCCATGTAGGTCTGGGGACCAAGTAAGGCCATCAGGCTTGACTGCAAGCACCTGTTCCCAATGAACCATTTCCAGGCCCCGAGAGCGTGCCTTAAGCCGTAACTTTGGTTATCTCTGCAGAAGAGAGCGGCTTCGTGCCAGACTGGCTGGATGCGAGGCTGACGGCCCTAATGGTCCTGCTGGCTGTGGACGTGGAAGGGATGAAGACCCAGTTCAGGTCAGTGTTTCGTCAGCGCTGGTGGGGTGGGTAGGGAGGCTGAGGAGGTTTATTAGGAGCATCTAGATGTCTCGGTGATTGGTGGGGCCACTAACAGGCCGGCACTGGGACCCGGGCACTGCTAAAGGAATGCTTGATTTATCAGCTGGCTAATAGGAGTAAGGCCACTTGGTGCTCGCAGGCTGGCAAATGAGAGGCCAGGTTGACAACTTAGTGTTAAACGGGAGAACGTCTGCTGCTTACTGGCTTGCGCTGGGAAGATCCCAGCGCAATGGTGTGTGTGACGTAGGTGAAGATGGCAGTTAGGACGAGATGGCCTGTGAGCCCAGGGCTGGGTCGTTCCCTCTGCGGCAGCAGAGGTGCCTGGCTCAGGCGGGACTTTGGTGTGTGTGTAGCTCCCTTGACACATTAGATCTCTTCTAGACAAAGTTTTAGTGCCAGAGTCATCCTTCACAACAGTGTTATAACTTTCAGGTGTCTTTTTTACACCCGTTGACGGTACGCGTCTTTCACTGATTTACACTTTCTTAGCTATTCATTTACAGTTTTTACATGTTCGTGGATTTTAGTTGTTTTTCCTCTGCTTCCTTCTCTTCTCTCCACTTTCTTGTTTTGCTTTGCTGCAAAACCATTGGTCAGGACCTCAGCAGTTTAAATACAGCATGTGTTCAGGTTGTGTCCCAAAGTGTGAGGGTTGAAGACACTGGAAGGCCCAGACCTAGGGAATGGTCCTTACAGGTCCTTGTGCGCCGTGCATGAAGGAACTGTGTATCCCTGGAGCCCGCTTGCTGCATGAGTGCAGGATGGGGAATTGTGCTTTTGAGATGGCTGACGGGGTGTTCCTTTACCATCTAGTGAAAAGCAGAGGACGCAGAACGTGCTGAGGATCTTCCTAGACCCCCTGCTGGACACCCTGGGGAGGCTGGGCACCAGTGCCCACATGCCCGTGTCCAGGGCTGACAGCTGTCTCCAGCTGCTGGTGAGGTTGCTGCATTCCTGTGTGCCAAGAGGTCCCGGTGCCCAGGATGGTGAGGATGAGCGGGCTCTGGGCCCGTGCTGGGTGCTGCTCAGAAAGAGTGGGTGCCCCTGGTTTCCTCCCCATGCACATCCTGTCCTGGAGTGCTATGGGCACCCAGCTGGTCCTCTGGGAGGATTGTTTACTGTCACTAGAATGTGTTTTTACTGACTTTGACATGTGGGAGGCATGTGCGTGTGTGTGTGTAGCTGTGTGACTATCAAGTCCAGAGGTTCAGGTGGGATGCTTTCTGAGCGAGTCTCCACACAGAACCCAGCGCTGCTGGCGAGCCTGGCTGCCTGGCCCCGGGCTCCACTGTGTCCATCCCGGCTCCACCTTCCCCTATGCAGGCTCACAGACACACAGTGCCATTCCCAGGTTTTATGTGGGATCAGAACTCAGGTCCTCCTGCCTGTACAGCATGCAGTTTGCCATTGGGCTGTCATTACCCCGTATTATATTTGTGTACACAGATGTGTGCAGGTTTGAGCGAGCCACGGCGCTTACAGGGAGGTCAGAGGACAACTCTCAGAAGTCAGTTTTCTCTTATCTTGTGGGCCCTGGGGATGGTCTTCTATCATCAGGCTTGGTGGCATGTACCTTTATGCACCGGGCCATTTCAACTGTGTGTGTGTGTGTGTGCTCTTTCACAGTGCATTGCTGTACTACGGTTTGGTTTTCTTGAAAGTGTCTGACGTAGCCCAGGCTACCATAGTCATGCCCTGTAGGCAAGAATGACCTTGAAATTGTGATGTGTCTGCCTCTGCCTCCTGAGCGCCTGGATTCCTGGCATGCCAAATTTGGTTTGATTCTGGGATGGAACCTGGAGCTCCATGCATGCTAGGCGAGCCCTCTGCCAGCCAAGCTGCAGCCCTGGCCCACATGGCTTTTTCCAATTTTCAACCTTTTCCTTGGGAACATCAAAAAGCTGTGCATGTTTAACACACTCAACTCCACAGTCTGGGGAGAAGTCTAGTGAAGCTGGACATCCTGTACCTTCCTGACTTCCCTGCCCTGCTGCTGCTGTCTGTCATGATAGCCGCAGCCCAGGGCTACCTCTCCTGCTCTAAAGCTGCAGCACAGGGCACTCGGCCTTCCATGGCTGGCACTCGGCCACACACTGCTACATAGCGCCCTCTGGCCAGCACTTGGCCCACAGGATGCTCTGCTGTTCCGTGTCCTCCACAGGATCTTTGGGTCCGTTTGCTGTCAGGGCTCCGGGGTCATGTAGAAAATCACTGCTGAGCATGAAGTGGATGTTTTCCCATGTTTTCTTCTGATAGTTTCATGGTTTGGGGCCTTAGAACCTCCGTGCATGCTAAAACAAGCCCCAGTCCATGCTGCAGAACACCCAGCTCCCGATCAGGGGGCTCCCCTTTGCACCACTCTCTTGCACAGTGGCTGGCGATTAGTGGGCCGTGAACATGGTGCCGTGGTGTCTGCTGTGAGAAGTCTGTGTCTAAACCCGTGCGGGCATCGTTCAGCGTGTGCCAGCACCACAGTGCCCGGAGTCCTCGGGCTGGGCCTAGGGTGCGGAGTCCTGGACTCCGGTGACTCAGCTGTGCAGAGCTTCTGGTGTGATAGTGCCGAAGCCCCCACTTGTGCCAAGCTAACCAAACCCTTTCTCCCCGCAGATGAGGTGTCCGCCGCCCTGCAGGCCTCCGTCATGTCTGCTGCAGAGAGCGTGTCTGGGTTCCTGCTCAGGAGACTCAGCGTGGACAAGCTCCACAGTGTGAGTAGTCGGGCTCGGGAGCTGCCTCCCCACCTGTCCTGCTGCTTTTCCTTGTGCACACTCACCGGGCTACTGGAAAAGGGGCTTTCTGTGGTGCGCGGCCTCCGGAAGCCGCTCTGGGAGGCAGGGCTGTCGCACACTTCTGAACAGCCCAGGGCAGCATGGCAAAGTGCCCAGAGCAGCACTGAGGGAGGAGGGTTTGCTTTGGCTCAGAGCGTCACTCTTCCATCCGCTGTGGCAGCGGCTGCACGCTCACCCGAGGCCTGCCCCAGCAGTGACTCCCCGGAGGGACTACAGCTCCCATGGTCTCACCATCGCCCAGAATGGCCCTGGGGTCCCGTGTGTAAACGCACAGCCTCTCCAGGACGTTTCACATCAAACAGCCACACCTGCTTTCCATTCCGTCAGTGTTAGTAAGTGTGAGCCGAGCAAGGGATGGAGCCCTTCTGGGCCTCAGTTTCCCCAGGTGATGTCTGTCTTACCATGTTAGACAGTTTCACTGTCATGGATTTGAGGCCCTCGACACCCGACATGGGGGCAGGAAACGCTGTCAGCGTCCCGTCCTGAGGGTGGGAAACAGTCCTCCGAGGACGATGGATATTTCCTTCAGGGGTGTAGCTACTGCGAAGGTGCCCATCCTCCCCTGAGCAGCCTCTCACCCGTGTTTCTGAGGCAGCACAAGGTGTCGTAGGGAAACAGGAAGGCCACTGGGAGTCGCCAGAAGCCTGGAGGGGAAAATTGTGACTGCACAAAATGTGTTACAGAGGCGTGAAAACACAAGGGTCCCCTGCAGTGGATATTACTATTTGCTAAGGAAGAAAGAATTCCCTGAACAGTTTCTGCCTCCCCAGGCTTCCTAAGCAGTGTGGGTCAGCTGTGCTCTGGAAGTGTCACCAGGGAGAGTCCAGGCTGCCAAGGACACGCTTAGCCTGCGTGAGATCCTGGGCTCTGCGTGGTGGGTGGCTGGTTCCCTTCAGTGTCGTCTTAGTGCATTGAAACTCGAGGATTGCTTCCTGCCTGAATTCTGCTTGTGTGGTGGTCACAGGGCCGCTGTCCTCACGTGTCCTGACACTTGTAGGTGGCAGATCTGGACCGCTGCCAGCTGTACCTGGCGGTGTTGGCGGAGCTCACGGGCCTCCAGGTGAAGCTGGGCTGGAAAGCAGGAAACTCCATCAGCCGACTCATTTCCCCTTTGAGAAACTCGTGCATTCACCGTCTGCAGGAGGCCGAGGGCGGACAGGTAATCCTGGGCTGAGGGGGCCATGTCCAGGGAGGAGCACCGAGGAACACCTGTCTGATTGTTCCACAATGTTTTGCAGTGATAATAAGGATTTTCTGACATTTGATTCTTAAGATCCTGTCTGCAGGTGCCAGTACTGTGAGGGTACAGCTGCAGCATCACGGCATTAGCTGTGTGAGGGCTGCTAATCTCTCTCCTCCCCCTCCCTCTCTGCTCCCTCCTCTCCCCCTCTTCCCCCTCCCTCTTCTCATCTCTACCCCTCTCTCCTTCACACCCTCCCTCCATTTCTTCCTGCCTTCTGCTGAGACTTGAACACAGGACCTCAAATACTCTACATACCCTAAGCCAGGTCTTTTTTTTTTTTTCCACTTGTGACCACATTTAGTTGAAGAAATTTCTTCATGAACCTTGGTAATATAGGTCTATAAAATGGGAACACAAGTTTGCAGAAAACAAATCATAAAGCAATTTATTTTAACACAGTTCTTTGGTATGCATACAGTTTAGTCTTTTCAGAGAAGAAAGCAAATTGCGGACTAATGAGGTGTGTGCGCGTTTGTCTAACAGTACAACCCAGAGACAATAATCCTCGCTCCCATGCGGAGGGACCACTGTAGAAGTGCGCCGCAGTCTTTGTTTTCTCTAACTGAGCTATGTCTCTGTGAGAGCTGGAAACCATCACTGCAGTGTTTGTAAGATGTGGCAGTCTCGGTCTGGGTCCAGGCGTGTCTGGCGCGCTCACTGGCTCTGCGTGGTGTGCCAGTAAAGGGAGAGTGTGAGGTCAGAACCGAGGCCATCGTGAAGTCCATCAGGATGGATGAACACAGCCACAAGCACCGAGACTATCATGTTTGATGGCTCAGTCAATGTTGGGTCACCGTGTGTCCAGAGACCTCCGCCTGTCCCGCTGCAGTTACAAGCACTTGGGGCCACAGCCTACAGTGCAGGGCACTTCTGTGCTAGGCGTGTGCTCACCACTCCGCAACCCAGCCCATCACACTCAAGCTTGAGATAGAATCTTCCTAGAGTACTCAGGCTGACAGTGAACTCACTTGGGCAGCCCTAGGACTCATGGTCCCCTGCTGCAGCCTCCTGAGCAGCCGCATTTACCATGTGCCTTTGCATCCGGTTCCTCAGTCTCACCATCACCCCAGCGCAGATTCGGGCGGCATCTGTTGTCTTCTGCCCACACTGGCCCAGTGCAGAACCCTCTCCGCAGCCTTCAAGTTCAGCCACCATGTTTGGCTTCCTTTCTTGGCCTCCACGATATTGTCCCTTCCTCCCTGTCCCCAAGGCGCCCCGTGTTACAGCTTCTCTGCAACAAGTGTGCGCCCCTTACTTACCTGACGGAGGTGACCTAAAGGAAGTCACCTCTTGCTTAGGGTTTGGGGAGACAGTGTCATGGTGGGGCGCAGCCCCTGATTGTCAGTGGGGTTGAGACTGGAGCTCTTGACATCTCAGCAAAGCAGGAAAGGGAAGAGCTCATGCCAGGACCCCCTTCAAGGCCTATCCCCAGAGCCCACCCCTGCTCGCTGGGACTTCACAGCTACCCACAGTGCCACCAGCTGGGGACCACGTGTTCATGTGAGCCTGGCTTGATTTCTCACTCAGACCTTCGCACCTCCTACCCGGGGCTCCTGTCTGGCCTGGCCCTTCCAGGAGAGTGAGTGGCAGGTCGCTCTGCTGGATCAAGGTCTCTCCTTCCTTCTTTTCCATAGTGGGCCCGTGCCACACAGTGCTGATTATTTCCTTCTTGGTACTTTGTGGAGTGATTTGTGCAGATGTGTCTGTGCTGGATTTTAGCACCTGCAGGCGTTTCTTAAATGTAGCAGAGAAAGGCAGAGTAGCGAAAAGCCTAGCTTTAAAGGCTGCTCCCTGGCTTTGAGCCCTGACAGGCCAGGACATCGTTATCCACAAGCACCTGGCATGCCATACAAGAAGCTCCAGGCAGCCCTCGTCGGGGAGGTTGGACTTTCCTCTCACACCTGAGGCCAGCTTCCACAGAGAGCCCCGCATGCAAACTTCTTTTCTTCCCCAGACGATGGGCTGCAGCAAGAAGGGAGGCAGGACATGAGGCGTGGTAGTCCCCTCGGACTGAGGCCTGCTCCCCTTATGTCAGGGTGTTCTGTCCTCTGCAGGAGCCAACTCTGGGTCATCAGGTGCAGAGAGTGGCCAGCATGGCCACCCTGGCAGCTCTGTGTGAGGCTGAGGACCAGCTTCTGGTGCTGCAGACTTGTCCTCCCGACGCCGAGCCTGTGGACAGCTTCCTGTCAGCTCTTCCACTCAGTCAGATGCTGCAGAAGCCCCGTTCAGAGGAGCCGAGCGGTGGAGTATGCCCGCTGGAGAACGGCAGGTGAATACTGGACAGTGGAGTGTGCTCGCTGGAGAACGGCAGGTGGGGGAGGAATGTTAAGGGTCCAGTCCAGTCTTTGTTGCAGTCCTGGTGGCTGGTGGTCCCTGGTGGAGCTCATGCTGTAGTGTATTTGGGGAGATGAGGTGGGGTTTTTTGTTTGTTTGTTTGTTTCAGACAGAGATTCTCTGTGTAGCCCTGGCTGTCCTGGACTGGCCTAGAACTCACAGAGAACCACCTGCCTCTGCCTCCCGAGTGCTGGGATCACAGGCGTGCTGCACTGCCTCCGGCTGAGGCTCCGTTTTTGATGAAAGGGCACCATTAGTTTCCTCCTCTGCCTTGTCAGAAACTCCCAACCCTTCTGACCTAACTTTCCGTGAGCCTTTCCAGGTTGTGGAAGTACCTGCAAACTGTGTGGCTGCTTCAGTGTTTAGTGGCTGCTGTATCCCTTGACTCGGTCAGTTCTGTGTTGCTGTAACAGTTCCTCTGAGGGCAGGTAGCTCATAAGGAAACCCTGAATGGTTCTGGAGACTGAGAAGCTTGTGGATGTGGATCCAGGAGAGGGCTTCATGGTGCACTCACCCACTGATGGAGAAGCTGGCGAAGCTCTAGCTCCCAGCCACACTCCCTCCTGCTCTGTCTGTGGATTTGCAGGGGCCTGACCACCTTTACACTTCTCATCTGTTGCCTCTGTAAGGAATGGTACTACATGCCAGAGAAATGAGGACAGAGTTGGGAAACTGTGCCTTCATATCTTTTCTTTTACAAATTTCAGTGTGTTTGAAGAATCCTCATCTTCGCAAGGATGGGGAAAAATAGTCGCACAGTATCTCCACGACCAGTGGGTCTGCCTGTCCTTCCTGCTGAGAAAGCACCACCTCCTTACGCCAGCTGCAGGAGGTGGCTTGCTGGAGTGCTCTCTGCCTGCCGCTGAGAGGCCCGAGCAGACCCTACGGTCGGCGCTGGACGTTCTCACGGTCCTCCCTGCGGGCCGCATCGAGCCTGTGTTCCGCTGCATGGAGGTGCTGGTTCCCAAGGTGAGGTGGGGGAAATGGTGAGTCCTGTGAGGAAGAAACAACAGCATTTCCAAGACTGACCACTGCGTTTCACCCTCCTGCCAGCTCCTGACCTCCGAGGAGCCGCTCTGCGTAGAATCTTTTGATGTGGCTTGGAAAATCGTATCTTCCCTGAGCAACACTCAGCTGACATTCTGGCCTAATTTAAAAGCTTTTGTTCACTTTGTTTTTGATAATGAAATTCTTACCATTGCTGCAAAACTCAAGGGTCAGGCATACTTCAAAATAAAAGAGGTAACTTTTTTCTCTTTTCAGTTTGAAAGAGGTGCTTATAGCCAAGTACTGTGCTGCTGGCTTTGTTCTCAGAACAGGCCCTGCTCGGCATGAGGGAAGGAGGGGAGTGGGCGACCTGCCGGTGTGTTACTTTCAGCTGCTGTGACCAGAAAGGAGTGGTTGGCTTCAGCTCACGGTTTCAGGGGATACAGTCCACCGTGTGAGGGAAGGAATGTGGCTGCCCCCTCCGCAGTGGCGGAAGTGGTGGCTGCTGCCGTGGTCACGCATCAGGAAGCAGAGAGCAGAGCAGAGCAGGGCCAGTCTGTTCCCCGCAGAGGCTTTCAAAATATCACCCCAGATGGATAAAGGGGTCAGAACACATGAGCTGTGGGGACACTTAACATTCAGACCACGGCTTTTCCCATCATGTTCAAACAGTATTTAAGATCTTAACGCCCAGGAGGCAGAGGCCTCCTTAGTTCCAGGCCAGCCTGGTCTACAAAATGAGATCCTATCTCAAAACACCAAAGAAACAAAAAAACCTTGACTCATTTGGGAAGTTATGGTTTGGGAATTTGGGAGGCCTCACTCTTTTCCTTTGTGTGGGGAGGGACTGCCTAAAGAAGCACTGTGCAGCAGGCCCTGCAGGGTTTTCCATACTGAACCCAGGTAGGCTGACGTCAAAAGCTGTACGTATCCTGTGTTCAGTGTGCAGGGTTTGGGGCTAGGCTCTGAGTTCCTTTCTCGTCGCCATGACAAAAGCAACGAAGGAAGGAAGGAACAGTCCATCCCACTGGGGAGGGCACAGCTGCAGGCGGGCAGCAGCTGGTCAGTGCCACCCAGTCAGGAGGCAGAGGGCTGCAGCTGGTGCTCAGCTCACTTCCTCCTTTTTATTCAGCCCAGAACCCCAGCCTGCAGAATGCTGCACCGCATCTGCAGTGGATCTTCCTGTTCTTCATTTGAACCTCTCTGGGGTCGCCCCTGGACGCACGTACCAACATGGGTCTCCTCGTGGATTCAGTCTGTCAAGTCCACTGTAAAGACCAACCACCCAGGCTGGGAGGAGGCTTATTTCTTGAGGAACCGACACCTGGAAGTGACAGTTGCTAGCAAACCCCTTATGCTGCTAATCTGAATCGTTATTCTGCTCATTTTCTTCCTAGCCGACCAGGCCAGAGGTTAATCGGAGTGCTGTGTTTCATTTCAGATTATGTGCAAGCTAATTGAAATGTCCTCCATAAAAACAGGGGTCTTCAATGCTCTGGTGTGTCACTGCTGCCAGTCTTGGGTAGCAGCTGCCTCCGGGGGGTGCCAGGGCTGCTTCTCCAGTGCTAAGGATTATAGTGAACTTGTCCTGGAGGCCTGTGTGTTTGGAACAGTGTTTAGGCGCGATCAGAGGTAAAAATGCCACTATGTCACCTTGTCATGCCAGGGTGGGCTCATGTGTGCGCTGAGCATTCAACCAGGCTGTGGGATTCACTTTGGAGCTGTAACTTTTTTCTCTCTTCTGAACCTTTTTTTTTTTTTTTTTTTCTCTTCCTATATTCTTAAGACTTATTCAGGATGTCCAAAGCTTCATAGAAAACCTTGGACAAGACTGTGCGGCCAACGTCGTCATAGAGAAGTAAGTGCGCCCAGTTCTCGTGTCTTGATGCCAGTGAGATATTCCACGTGCTTTACCCCGTGTGGCAATCTTTAGTCATAACACTTTAAAAGATTTGTTCATTTTTATTTCACACATTTGGCTGTTTGGCCTGCACCAAATGTCTGTGAACCACACACATACCTGGTGCCGCAGAGCTTGGAAGGGAGCGTCGGATCCCAGGAAATGGAGTTGCAGAAGGCTGTGAGCCACCATGTGGATCCTGGGAATTGAACCTGGGTCCCCTGAAAGAGTAGCTAGTGCTCTTAACTGCTGAGCCATCTCTCTAGTTCTGTTACTCATAAATTTCATAAAAGTTAGGGTTAGATATATAGTTTTGTCGTCATCATCACCACTATCCTTTCTGTGGCTAAATGCCTGCAAACAACCTTAGAGAGGTTTGGGGAGATACAGTCCATTGTGGCTTCAAGGATTGGCTTATGGCTGTGGCATGTGGAGCTTGGTAGCAGAGAGAGGTGGAAAATGAAGCAGGGCTGTAAATCTTAAGCCTGCCCCAGGGGCCCACTTCCTCCAGCTAGGCCCCACCTCCCACCATCCAGAGTCCACGATGGCGCCACACCCTCAACACATGAACCTGAGAGGAAGTTTCCCAACCAACTGTAACACAGGCCTCAAAAATGTATTAAAGATAATAGTATTCTTTGCTCATAAATTTTAGTTATAACTTCACTATTTCCTTTTAGAAATGCGGTGCACAGGCTAGTCCAAGTAAAGCTGGGCCTTCGGTCACGCCGCTGCTCCTCCCTGAGGGAGGCGGGGGGGGGGGGGAAGGGGGCAGTCTTGTGCGCTTCATTCCTTAACCCTTCATTTGGTTATAAGATTTATCACAGAATTCACAGTTAACAAGTAAATACATTATACACAGATACAGTGAGTGAAAGGCCCTGAGGTGTTCTGTTTCGTTTTGAAACCCTTTCATTGAGTGATTAACATACACAAATCCCTACATAGTCATGTGTGTAGCTGGTGAGTGTGGGACAGGCCATGAGGGTGTGTTTCTAGAATGACTGTTCTTATCGAATTGAACTTAAATATATTTATAACTGTGTGTTGGAAAGGGTAGGGCTGTGCCATGGCATGCATATAGAGGTCAGAGGGCAACTCTGGGTTTTGTTGTTTGGTTGGTTGGTTTTTGGGTTTTCAGGACAGGGTTTCTCTGTGTAGCTTGGAGTATCCTGGACTTGCTTTGTTAGACCAGGCTGGCCTTGAACTCTCAGAGATCCGCCTGCCTCTGCCTCCCCAAGTGCTGGGATTACAAGCACCACGAGTGCCTCATGAGCCATCTTACCATCCCTAAATTGAAATTTTTGGACCTTATCAAATACTTCTTATTCAAGTCTTATTTTCTCATCTTCTTTCAAAAACCTGCATGTGTGTTTGAAAGATGGAAAGATTGTGAGATCCTTTATTGTGATTATAGAGTTAAGGCTGACAAGCGATTACTGTGAATATTTGTAACAAGTGTTAATTCCAGAGCCAGCTGTTCCTAAGTCATCTGGCACACTTCCTTAAATGGAAGCATTGTTATACTTATTACTTGTTTTCAAAGACTTTTACTTATGTGTGTCTGTGTGTATTTGTTTATGGGTATGTGCATGTCAGTACAGGCCCCTAAAAACGTCTAAACAGGGTGTTGGGCCCTGGAGTTGGGGTTCCAGGAGGTGGGATGCGGGAACTGAGCTCATGTGCTGTAGATGGTTAGGACATCCTCCAGCCTGCTCAATTGATTTTTAACCTCCTCTTTTATTCTTGATTTAATACTATTTATTGTTTTGTTTGTTTGCTTGCTGGCTGGCTTAACATGTTACTCAGTGTCACTTTCAAGGGAGTGTTGCCAAGTGCTTGTTAGCATGTTACAGTGGTGTTTATTAACATCTGAAGTTTGCCCGAGATGCGGGAATGCCAGTGTTTCACCTTGATGCGGATGGGTAGACATTCTGAGCACTCGGCTCCTCCTGTACGGTAGGAGGCAGAGGCGGGCAGGGGAGTGTGAGCCCATGTTCTTGTTCCTCTTTCTCTTACTAGGGTCTGGGGACAGGTGTGTGTGTGTGTGTGTGTGTGTGTGTGCGTGCGCAGATCCCTGAGGTGGGTAGATTTGTGCCCATTCGCCTATAGATACTTGTTTGTTGGGGTCTGCTGTCATGCCCCTCCCCCCCCTCCCCCGGTTGAGAAGGACAGTCATGAAGTCCTTAATCTCAAGCCCATTTCGGGGGAGGACTTGGTACTTGTGATTTGGTACAAACGGTTGATGTGTTTTTCTATTTCTAAAACATGTTAACATGGCTTATCACTTTATATTCTCAGCACTAAGAGAGAAGATTATTGTGTGAGGATCTGTGCTGTCAAGTTCCTGTGTCTGCTGGATGGCTCCGACAGAGCCCACAGGCTGTTTTTAGAAGATCTTGCCATCCAGCTCTTGGCTAAGGTAAGGGAAGTGCTGCTGCCCTCAGGCCGTGCCCTGGCACTGCCCTTCTCTGCCCTGAACACGTGCACACACAGTATTTTAGCACCTTTTGCCACAGAAAGCCTGGCGGGGAGGCTCTGCTGTTTTGATTAAGGCTCAGTACTCCTGTCTTCGAAGGTTTTCTGATCTGCTTCCGTGGCCATGTCGCCTTCGCCTGTGTCTCTGGTTGCAGTGCAGACATGTTGTGTTGACCGTGCTATGCGCTCACACTATTTATATGTGAAGTGGAATAACCGGCAGACGGCAGGAGGGCCGTGCCGAGAGGATGCAAATCTCGGCGACTGTGGTGTCTCTTACCTCTTTTATTGCCAGGAAAAAAGACCTGACAGAAGAACCTGAAGGACGGGAGGAAGGAGGGAGGAAGTTGTGTTGGTTCCTGGTTTGAAAAGCGCAGTCCACTGTGACCAGGAAGGCACGAATGAGGCAGCTATGAGTCCATGTCAGGGAGCAGAGAGAGGTGAAGCTGGCCTTCAGCCCAGTGCCTCCTCCAGTGAGTCAGGACCCAGCCCATCAAGTCACACAGCCGCATTTAGACGGGGTCTTCCCACCCCACCCTGATCTGAGCCCCTCACAGACATGCCCAGCATCCTCTGCTCAGTGACTCTGCATGGAGTCCAGCTGGAGTATTAGCCGACAGGTACCTGTCTTAAGACTGACTGACGCCAATACTGTCAGGCTCAGATTGGGTCCCGTAGGGTTGATGAAAATCTCTTGCATATCAGGTAAAAAGGACCAGCTGTGCTGAGCTTGCCAGAGCACCTGCCAAATCCCTTCTGCAGAATGGCTTTCGTAGAGCTGGAGGAAGCAGAAAGGATGGCAGAGTGTACTATGACGATGGAACCCGGGGCCTGGCGTGTAGAAGGCTGTTGCTCTGCCTCTGAGCTGTGTCCTGGTTTTCTGCTCTGCTGTTTAACCTGTGGATGCTTGGGTGATTAGGGAGTCCATTTAGTCACAGATCTTAAAACACAACTGTTCCCAGACTTTTGTCTCCTGAAGGGAGCAGGTCAGCTTTGGTGGATAACGCCCAGGAAGCACTTTTTGTGGAAATAAGTCTCTCGTCCTCGCTGTGGGAGTTGGGTGTGGGGCTGTCTCTGGGGAAGCGGTGTTTGTTGGCAGCCTCAAGGCTGGGTAGAACTGAGAGTGGAGAAGCAGAGCGTCGTGTAGAAAGGGCCCCCGAGAAGCCCAAGGGGAGGAGCCCACTGAGATGGAATGGCCCAAAGATGCTTGTCCACTTCTCATCTTAGAGGAGTCTGACAGCGCGTGCAACAACGTTCAGCGGCTCCCTGGCTCTAGCAGAGGCTGGAGATAAAAGTAACCCTGAGGGCTGAAGCTCTAGCTTGGTGGTAGGGAGAACGGAGGCCCCGGGCTCAAACCCTCAAGAAGGTGGGCTGCTTGGCTGGGACTGCCGGCAGCCAGAAAGAAAAGCTCCTTGCTGCAGAAGGGCTCCGTGCTACCATCTTGTGTCTAGAGGAGGCACTGAACTCTTCGGCCTCTTAGTAACCCGCACTGAAGTGCAGATTCAAAATCAAATAGGACAAAGGGGCAGAAGCAGAAGTGTGCACAGTGTTGCTCTGTAACACCGTCCAGATCTGAAGTTGTCACTGATACTGTTAGCAGTCACAGGTGTGGTAGGTGGCTGACCCCAATCTCCACTCGTCTCCCCAGGATGAGTCGGCATCCAAGTCCAGAACTCGCTACCATGAGAACTCCCTACAGCATCGGGTGAAGAACCGTGTGTGGCAGACGCTGCTCGTCCTGTTCCCCAGGTTTGATCAGGTGTGATAGTTCTCCTGTTCTGTGTCCTAGTCAGGGTTTCTATTGCTTCAAGAAACACCACGACTGAAAAGCAGGTTGGAGAGGAAAGGGTTTATTATCTTACACTTCCTTTGCTGTCCATCACCAAAGGAAGTCAGGACAGGAGCTCACGCAGGGCAGGAACCTGGAGGCAGGAGCTGATGCAGAGGCCATGGAGGGTGCCACTCACTGGCTTGTTTCCCTTGGTTTGTTCAGCTACTTTCTTATAGAGCCCAGGACCACCATCCCAGGGATGGCACCACCCACCATGAGCTGGGCCCTCCCCTATCGATCACAAATTGAGAAAACGCCTTACAGCTGGATCTCATGGAAGCATTTTCTCTACTTAGGCTCCTTCCTCTGATGACTCTAGCTTCTCAAGTTCGAAAATCTTTTTTATTAAAAAAAATTATGTGTGTATGAGACAGGCAGAGAGACAGAGGGAACAATCATTATTTTAAAATGTGTTTATGTGAATAATTGTTTCTCACTTGATGCTTACATACTTATCACTCAGGCAGAAGTGTGACTGTGAAGAGGAGTGGGTGAGGGAGAGTTTGGAGCTCAACTATGGAACATCTGGGAATGGGGGTTGGGGTGGCCGTGGAACTGTCTCTGAGCTGCTGGGTCCAGGTGTGAAATGAGGCTGCACATGAGTGCTCCCACGTAAGCACTCAGCTGAGCACTGGGGGGCACAGGCTCAGCGGGGAGCTAGAGGTCCCTTCCCAGGACCCACATAAAACCACGCTTGGTGGCGCACTATCCTCAGGATGTGGAGGTGGCAGGAGCTGGTCAGCCAGTCTGTCCAAACTAGAGAGACCATGCCTCAAAAAATAAGGTGGAGAGTGACTGAGGAAAGCACCTAACTGATACCGATACCCTCTGGCCTGCTTCCACATGCATGTGCCCACATCCAAGCACACAGCTGCACCCACAAGCCCACGCACACATGAACATTTACATACACACGCACTACCCACAGGAATGAAGTGTGAAACTGGGGAAATTATTAGACCTTTTTCTCTTTCCCTTTCCCCATAAAAGTCTAGACGATCAAAACCTTCATCATGGAATTGGTGGAAGCAGCAGAAATGCTCCAGAAAGCCTGTCTCACTATTCCATGTGTGTGCAAGTTTTCCTGCATGCATGTCTGTGCGCTGCGATTGTACCGTGTCCACGGAGGCCACTAGAGGGTGGTGGTGCCCTGGAGCTGGAGTGACAGGTGGCTGTGAGCTGCCCTGTGGGTGCTGGGAAGCACAGCCAGGTCTTCAGCAAGAGCAGCCGATGCTCTTACCTGCTGAGCCACCTCTCCAGCCTCAGTTGAGGAGGTTTTTATAAACTGAAAAGTAAAAGCGTGTTAACAGTTCACCTTATGTTTTCTTCCTCAGAACTTCTTGAATAGGATCATTGACAAGATTTTCCATGCTGGCTTCATCAACAATCAAGCATCCATAAAATATTTTATTGAGTGGATTATTATATTGATTCTTCATAAATTCCCCCAGTTTCTTCCAAAGTTCTGGGCATGTTTTTCTTACGTAAGTAAGGATTTTCTCCACACTGTTTTGAACTACAACGGGTTTGGCTGTGGAGGTGCACCTCACTGCAGTGCTTGCTTCTGCCTCTCGGTTACGTGATGCTGACATTGTCGTTTATAGTTGTGCGTCCTGAGTGTTGAGGCGATGGAGATTCCCCAAGTTTGTCTTGAGTATGATGTGATTTGTTCTAATTCTGACAAAATACAGATGGGAAAGGCTTTCATTATTAAGATGTAAGGGAGGACGGGCATGGTGTTGCACACCTGTAGCCCCAGCACCGGGGAGACTGAGGCAGGGGGATCAGAAATTCCAGAACAGC
>NW_026593947.1:2381396-2396048 GCF_907164565.1 Psammomys obesus
GTTAGAGATAGGGAGGCGGGGAATGAAGTGTCCCTCCCCTCTGGAAAGAGCCTCAGGAGGGAAATTTCCAGCAGCTGAGACAGAGCGCGCAGAAGGGAGCACCTCACCCAGCGGAGAAGTCAGCTCACCACTGTTCTGTCTCAGGTGGGCTGGCACCACCTCACCTCCCCCCTTCCACGTGCTCGGTACTCGGTACTCGGTACTTCCTTACACTCTGAGAACATCCCTGACAAAGGCAGCCTGAGGAAGGAAGGCGCTGCTCTGGCTCAGGCCTCGAGGGTACAGTTCAGCACGGGGAGGCGTGGTAGCAGAAAGGGATGGGCAACACTCAGCCCAGGGTCTTCAGAGTGCCCCTCCCCCAGCTCATTAGCCTAATCTGGATAGTCCAACATGGTGCCCAGAGGCTTGCCCCCCCCCCCCCCCGTGATTCTAGATCTGTCCAGTTGACAGTTAACCTCCTCAGCTTGTTCTCATGCCCTGTGAAAACCACTCTGGATCGAGTGTTGGTGGCCATAGTGGGCTCCGCCTTCCTTGGTCCCTTCCCTGTGTCGATGCTTGAGCCACACAGATCACCCCAGTTTGGGTTGCTAGGACACTCACCACCTACCTGGCCATCTGCTCTGGGCGGGTCGACATACTGGCAATCTGGCCCTTCTCTTGGTCCCCATCTGAAGACTCCGGATGGCATCTGTGCCCCATGTCTGTCACCTTGGATGTGATAACAGGATACCATCCCAAGGGCCAGTGAGAACCTCGCCTCCTCTCCCCTGTGTCTTTGTCTTGCTCTTTTTACCAGCTCCTCTGTGTCCTGACCCGTGCCCACTCCTGCTCCAGGCAGGTTCTTCCCACCCTGTGTTCCTGGCTCAGGGCCTTGATAGTTGGGGCACCCAGCGTTGTCTGCTGCACCCCGCGCTGCCTGCACTGCACTGGGCTGCGGGGTGCCCATCCTCTCTGGCTTTCAGTCCCGTGCCCTGCACATGTCGAGTGCGAGCTGCTTCAGGGAGGAGGGCAGAGTGGCTCCCGCCTTCGCTCGCCCGGAGCCCAGCAGCCTCTGCTCACAGTTGAACCCAATTGACGACTGTTCTATCTCATCTTCTTTCAGGGTGAAGAAAAACTTAAAACGAGCATCTGCACATTTTTATCTGTTTTATCACATTTGGACACCATCATTCAAAATGTTCCAGAGAAGGTGAGTTTGAATTACTTGCAAGAATGTATGAACTTGGCATTGAAGAATGCATTTGTGCAAGCTTGGTTTTTGTGCGTCTTTCTCAGTTTTCATTAGTTCCATAAGAATTTCGTACAGTGCAGTTTGATAATACCCTCCCCAGCTCCTCCCACATCTACCCTTCTCCCTGACCTCAAACAGTCACGTGTCCCTGTGGCTTTGTCCCTGTTCTCCCTCCCCTTTCCCTGGCTGCTGCAAGGGATAACTGGCCTCGTACACACCAAGTTCACAGTGATTCCTGTTGGTGTAAATGGTTTTACTTTTATGCAAGTTGTTATAGAGTTGGTGTTTTTGCATTCCTGGCCATTTGTTTTGGTTTGTTTGTCTGTATATTTTTATCAGCTCTTTGAGAATTTCATAGATGCAGACTGTATGTTTTGAGCATATCCACCCCCTGCCATTCCAGCCCTTCCCAACTTCATGTCCCCTTTATTTTGAGTCTAACTCGAGTCCAGTGTGTGCATATGGTCTCCTGGGTGTGGTGCTTTCCACCGGAGTGAGGATGTACACAGGCCACACCCTTAACGAAAACTGACTTCCTCCGCCAGGAGCCAGGACTGACAGCAGCTCCTCACCTGGATGAGGCTCATTCGCCCTCCCTCAGGGGAGGTTCTTTAACTGACACTGGTGCAGACAGACAGGGGCAGTCACCTGGAGCCCCATATGTCCAGTCCTTCCTCCTTTCTTTCATGTTTTACTCCCCCCTAAGGCCCTCTGGCACGACCCCTGACTTTACTTGCAGACGCAGCTGGCGGGCTGTACAGTTGTTTATCACAGGGATTGATGGCTGTGTGTGTTCTTGCAGGGGCTTGGCAAAAACGTGCAGTCTGTGATGTTTTTAAAGCTACTCTTTCTTAAAATTACATTTATTCAATTTATTTTATGAGTATTTTGCCGTCACAAATGTATGTACACCATTTCCATGCTTGGTGTCCTCAAAGATCAGAAGAGGTCATTGGCTCCCCTGGAACTGAAGTTACAGATAGTTGTGAGCAGTTATGGAGGTGCTGGGAATCGAACCCAGGTCCTCTGCAAGAGCCATCTCTCTAGCCTCAATTATTTTTATTTAATTCTACTTTGTGTGTGTGTGTGTGTGTGAAAGAGAGAGCAGGCCTTGCTGAAAGCGAGTGGTGCTTGTGTGCCCAGGAGGAAGGGGCAGCCCCCAGGCGGGGAAAGGCTTGCCAGAGCTGGTCAGGGCCGCCCTCAAGCTGTTTCTCCTGTCTTTGCAGACACTGGTTCTAAAGCAAGCACTGACTGTTGCCCTGCAGTGGTGTCTGAGCCACAACTTCAGTGTCCGACTGTATGCGCTGGTTGCCCTCAAGAAGGCGTGGCGTCTGTGTAAAGCCCTGCGGTTTGAAGAGAGTGACGCCTGGAGCACACTGACCGAGTGCAGCCTCAGCCAGGCAGAAAGCATGCACGGAGCAGGGTGAGGACCGCTGGCTGCCTTGCCGGCAGTCACTCTCTTCTGGGTCACTGTCCCTCTGTGCTAGGGCACACGAGGACTTGGGTCAGCCCCATGCAGCAGGTGATGAAAGATACACAACCGATGACGGATCCAGATTAGGGGTTTGGTTGTTGTTGTTTCTGTTTGTCGAAACAGGGTTTCTCTGTGTAGCCTTGGCTGTCCTGAAACTTGCTCTGTAGACCAGGCTGGCTTAAAACTCATAGAGATCCACCTGCCCCTGCCTCCCAAGTGCTGGGATTAAAGGTTTGCACCACCAATGCCGGGCCAGATTGGGGTTGTGTACTTTTGTCTCATCCTTTGGGCCTTGTGAACTCTGAACTTGGCCCTGGCACAGCAGGCAAACAGCCTGGAAGAAGCAGGGCTGACCTCAGGGTGTCACTCAGCCTTCTGCTGCCCACTTCTGGCTGAGTACCGCTCTCTGTGGAGAGATCATGGCAGACTGTTCAGCGCTGAGCTGCTTTCTCTGCCTGTTGCTCCTAGGTTAAGGTCTCTAGTCCCTAAAATCCATTGGCTCAGATCCAATGTATTTTATTATAAAGCAAGAAAACATCCTTTTTGTCATGACTTGACTCCTGGTCCCCAGAGGACTATCAGACAGTCACACCAGTGCACAGGGTTCTCAGCAGGCGATAATAGAGAGGGCACCATGGCAGGCACAGACCCTCTACCTGTGGCTTATGGAATCTTCAACCAACATGATCTGCGACCTCCAAAAGAAGAGCAGGGATTGCTGAGTGAAGAGAGACTTCTGGGCAAGAGAAGCAGCATTGGGAGTTGGAGATTGGAGGCAGGCGGGACACTGGAGGAAGCCAGTCCTGGGGACATGGGGCACGAATCTACGTACTCAGAGAACTTCAGAGTTGGAGGCCGCCGTTTGGCACAGAAGTAGCAAACACCTGTTTCCTCCCGGCAGTAGACTGTCTGGAGCTCACTGTGTTTTGTGTTTAGATACTTGGAATGTTTAAAATGCTCCTGACATTCATTTTTCAGAAGCATAGGCAGTGATGGGGTGAGGTCCTAGGAAATTAGGCAGAAAATTCTTTAAAGTGAAAGTGCTGCACAGTTGTGGGCTAATGGTCCCAGTTCTCAACTTTTCGTCCTGTCACATGACTTTGCCTTGGTTCTTCTGATTTTCAAACATGGTGGCTGGGCTTGCCTTGCTCCTGGTTGGATTTTTTGGGCTCTACTGTGGGCCTTCAGAGAAAACCACAGCTTACACAAGATTTGCTCTCAGGAGGAAAGGGTCCACTGCCAGGCAGAGTCGCAGGACCCCAACCCCAGAGGTTCCAAGTGTGGGCAGATGACAGTGTCTTAGTCTGTATTATGTGATTGAATTTGAGGCCAGGCTGGGCTCACAGAACTGTGTTCTCTACATTCTTATGCTCTACAGCATGATACCTGTCGGATACTCAAGACACCTGGGTTTTACTCCTTTCCTTGGTTCATGTATGATGCTGTTCGTCTTTGAGTTCCATTTCAAAATATGAGCTATCTGAGTGGTAGAGCACATTCTGGAAGACATGAGACCTGGGTTCAAGCCCCAGCTCTGCAAATAGCAACAAAGCAGAACTTTGTTGTTTTGTTGTTTGATTTTGACACAGCCTTGGTGATGTAGCTCAGGCTGGCTTTATCCTCCTGGCAATCCTCCTGCCTGTCTGTCGAGTTTTGCAATTGAAGTTGAGGACCATAATGCATAGCTTGAAAGAAGAACGAAGCTAGGAATGGCCCCACATATCTATAATCCTAGCACTTGGAGGTAGAGAATTATCAGGATTATCCCCAGATACATGAGTTCAAGGCTACTCTCACGAACCTGAGACTCTGTCTCAAAAAACAAAAGTGAGAACCTTTGTAGGTGGCTGGGGACAGAGCTCAAGGCAGTTTCTACCTAGCACACACTGCGTGCAGGGATTAATTCCCAGTACCCTGTGCTAGTGACTGATGGACACCAGGGCCAAATGCAACTTACAGAAGGAAGTGTTTGTCTTGGCTTATGTTTCCAGAGGGATAAGTGTTCACATGCTGAGGAGGTGTGACGAAAGCAGCAGGCATGAGAAGGAAGCTGAGGGGTCACATCAGGAAACAAACAACTGGCAGTAAAGGGTGGGGCTGTGAGCTCTCAGAGCCTGCCCTGAGTGACACACTTCTCCAGCAAGGCCAGACACCTTCTAAACCTCCCTAAGGAGCAACACCAACTGGGGACAAGTGTTCAAACACACGAGCCCATGGGGGACATCTACAAACTACAGCCTCACAGACAGACAGACAGAACATGCACACAGCGACGTCAGAAACCCCGAGTGTGAACCTGGGGAGACCTCTAAGCTATCACGCTGCCCTCCCCTCACAGAACTGCTCTCCCTCCCCCTCAGGAACGCCAGGAAGAACTGGCAGCGCATCCAGGACCATTTCTTCTTCTCGGGGTTCCATCCCCTCAAGGACTACTGTCTGGAGGTAAGCTGACAGTGCCGTGTCGGCTCGCTGCTGTCTGCGGCGCTGGCCCTCCTGCCCGCTGTTGAAGCCTGTGATGAGGCGCCCTCTGTCCCCTTCCCCCCCCGTAAAGCTGTGAATGTGCTTGTGGCTCGCTCCTCAGCAGTGACAACTGGCTAGTCATTCTAACTTTCTATTTCTCTGGCAGTGTCTGGCTTGGAAGGGAATATTTAACTCTAAACAGAATCAGAACAGATTTCTAAAAGGAAGTGAGTGAGAGAACATGTGTGCAGGTGAGACTTTCTTGTACTGAAGCCTGTTATCAATGCAAGAACAAACAGATCTCTTGTCAATGGCAGTTAGTCCCTTTGGATTCTGGGTAATGAAATATATGTAAATGTTACTCCACTTTGCTGGTGTCAGCAAAGTGGTTGTGTAATTTCAGGAACTGTAAACATACTTACCAGTTAATATAAATGACATCAGTGTGTAAATTCCTCACATTTGCATAGCGTGTCAGGCACTCTTGAACCCTTGTCAGCTCCAGCTGCAGCACTGTTGCCTGCTTAGTTCTGAAGTGAGCACATCTGGCCTCGGTGACTTTTTCTCTCAACATCTGTATTGGGAGCCTAGCTACTGTGCAGACAGTTCTATCATGGTTTGCTTAAAGCTGTCCTTGCAGACAGTCGTGAGATGTGTCACACACACATGAATGCATGCTTTCTGTCACACACCAGTTTTGTTCTCGTCAAGATAAAACGTACTTTTTTCTCACACATCGCACACGCTCTGTCAGTGTTCCTCTGCTGATGCCTTCCTGGCAGCTCTCTCGTCCCCAGCCACCTACTCCCATGCAGCCCCCAAGCACAGCCCTTTCTGCTCCCCCTCCCCCTGCCAGACTTGCTTTCAGCGATGTCTTGTTCCTTATCGGTGGTGCCAGGCAGAGAGCGGTGCATGCACCGCAGTGGCGTTCCGTGTGTGGACTGTGGTGGGGGCTTGTGGCCCACCAGACTGTGTCACCGAGAGCCCTGATGTTTGGAGCTGGGCTTACGCCTAGTAAACAGTACTCCCCGTGATGATGCCAGTTTGAATCTGCACAAATATGGCTTGTGAAGCTAACAATATTTGCCTTAAAACCACCCATGAAGACGTGTGTCATTTCACTAAGTTGCCTGTTACTTGGCCTTTTCTCTCACACATGCCTTTCCATGTTGAGAGCTCTTCAAGAGGGAAGAAGCGGACGGTGGCCTCGTGGCCGCAGACACCTTCTGTGGGAGGTGAGGCTGAGACTAAGGCTGTCCTAGGCCGCGTGAGCTGTAGCTGGAGAGGCGCTGCAGGCCCGAGAGCCGGCGAGTGCAGGGTGGCCGGGAAGAAGCAGCAGCAGTAATAAAACCTTTTCTTCAAGGAAAACAACAGACTTTACAATTCTCTTTTCAGACCATATTTTACACGCTGCCACGACTCTCAGGCGTCACTGAAGAGGAGTGGATCGCCGTGGATAAGTTTGCCAGCTTCACAGACATCCCTTCCAGGGCAGCGGCCCCACGGTACTGGTCCGAGACTGCGCTTAGTAAGCTGAATCCAGGGGACTGGTCCCAGCAGGACCAGGGTAAGGGAGCTTCATTTTACCTGGCTCTTTGGTGAGGTGCCTGACTGCTGTTATAGAGTAGGTCTTAATGAGATTTTCTTGACTCGAGTCCCTGCCTCTGTTTAGAGAAGAGAGGGGCATGTGGCCTGGCTCTGACCAGGACTTTTCACTGAATGCTTGCTTTCCAGACAGAGCTCATCTTTATGTAAGCTTCCTTTTTAACTATGATTTTAGAATTCAGTATCTGATTTGTCCTAGAAAACTAAGCTTTCCTAGACTAAACATGACATCATGTTCTTGAACAGAGCTCTGGGTCCTGGTCCCTCGGGGTCTGGTTAGGCAGCCTTCTGCACTTTCCCCACAGCCATATTGCTCCCCTCCAAGTGACAATTGGGTCCCTGAAAAGCCTGTGGCTCAGGGTGTCCAGGAAGCTCACCTTACCAGCAGTGTGGCAGAGGCCCTACTCTGCTGGCTTCTCCCTTAGTTTCCCCCAGCCCTCCCTTAACTGTACCTACCGTTGTGACTGCTCCCCTGAAGTCAGGGCCCCCAAAATCTACAGGGGCTCCCCTCACCACACCTATCCCTTCTGTAAGCTTCCTCTACTGGCCTGGCTGCTGTTTCTCTTCCCAGCTCCAACCTTGTATGCCAGCGCCTGCTGCTGGCCACTTTTAAGCTCCCGGTCTCCAGGCAGGACTCACCTGCCTGGTGAGACTGCTGGTGAGAGGCTACACTGGATGCCTGCTGCCCAGCTGAGGACCTGAGCTCACCCACATGGCAGCAGACAACTAAGTCACACACGTTCCCTGGACGTGCCTCCTCAGCTCGTAGCAAACAGCGCCAAACTGCAGACTGCGGTCCCACACTGGTTTGCGTAGAGTTCTGGTCCATCTTTGGGCAGGGCCATTGCTGGCACCCCATGCGCTAGACCCAGACAAGGCACCTCCCAGCTTGGGTTCCCACGGCAGACGGCTGCACACAGATAGGACGATACAGTGGCAGCAAAGACCCAGGATGTCCAGCCTGGTAGAGAGTGCGCCAAGGGCTGAGAGACCCTTGTGAGGACGATGCTGAGCAGAGTGCCAGCTCCATTCTCAGCACCCACACGAGGTAGCCCACAACCACCTGGACTGCCAGCTCCAGGGTACCCAATGCCCTCTTTTGGTCTTCATGGGCATGGTGTATACGTACAGTGAGGCCGCATACACACAACAACAAAGAGAGTATTTAAAAATTGATCTGAAGATGCACAGAGAATGGACTCAGGCTAATTTACATGCAGGAACTACTATTTCTCCTCAGGTTCTGCTTTGGGTGAAGAAGACAGCCAACCAGAATGGGCTGATGTACAGAAAAAGATTATCCCATGGGGACACAGTGCCCTGGAGTCGGACCTGGAGCTCGTGTCTCAGGACCGGGCTGCCAAGCTGGGAAAGTCCATCAGTAGACTGATTGTTGTGGCCTCGCTCATCGACAAGCCAACCAACTTAGGAGGTAAAATCATCTACTTTGGCAGCTGTCTGTTCGCACACAGTGCTCTCGGCGAGCTTCAGAGGAGGCTGGGATGCCCGAGGCCGTGGCATGCTGGAGACAAAGTGTCCATAGTGGCCCTTCTGTGCAGGGCTGTGCAGGACCTGTGAGGTGTTCGGGGCTGCGTTGCTTGTGCTCGGTAATCTTCAGTGTGTCAGGGACGGGCAGTTCCGGCACCTCAGCGTCTCTGCGGAGCAGTGGCTCCCCCTGGCGGAGGTGAGTGCAAAGTGGCTGAGGAAACGTGTGCTGAGACTGTGTTGTTGGCGTGCTGTCTCTGGGCCAGCTTCACCGTCTCGCACTTAGGCGCTGAGGCCCATGACGTTTGGTCTGTGACCTGACCAACACTAGTGTAGCTGTCCCCTCGGTGGTCTATGGCGTGGAGGGAAGTCTCCCTGATGCCATTTGGTGTCCTATTTTCCCTTTAAAGTCCTTTCAACAAGTTGGGCTTGATGCTTTGTCCACCCTCTCATTTCACAATAGAATGATTTCGTATCTGCTCTTCTAAAACTGCCATTAAGGTGAGACCATCCCAGCTGATGGCTTATCTGCAGCAGAAGAAGGCAGAGGGCTACACTGTCATCGGCGTGGAGCAGACGGCGCAGAGCTGTGGCCTGGCCCAGTACTGCTTCCCTGAAAAGTCACTGCTGCTGCTGGGGTGAGCCATTCCCCGCGTCTGTTCTCGAGGCTAACTGACAGCACTTATGTGGACCCCTTGGTTTTCCTTCATCTCACCTGGCTGAGATGTTTACTACTAAATTCAGAATTGGTCTGCCTTTGGGATGCCTATATTTACTTCCTGGAACCCAGGTTGACCTCATGTGTTTATCTGTCTCCTACACTAACATTTGGGATTCCTAAAACAGTAACAGTAGAAGCCACTTTTCTATATTATGGGGAAGCTAATATGTCTTGCTCTGTTTTTCTTGTGCAGAAATGAGCGGGAAGGGATCCCAGCCAACCTGATTCAGCAGCTGGACGTGTGTGTGGAGATTCCTCAGCAGGGCATCACCCGCTCCCTCAATGTGCACGTGAGCGGGGCTCTGCTGATCTGGGAGTACACCAGACAGCGGCTGCGGCTGCTGGGGGGTGCAGGGCCGCCATCCTGAAGGTGGGCCTCAGCTGCTCAGGCGTGCAGGGCCTCCAATCTGAAGGTGGGCCTCGGCTCAGGCGTGCAGGGCCGCCATCCTGAAGGCAGGCCTCGGCTGCTATCTCTCACGGTGCTACAGAAGGTGTCTTCTAACCTTCCAGACTAAGGAGGAAATCGGTGATGTGCTGGGATTACCTGCATCTCTCTCACCTTGCACCTCAATGCCAAAACCTCCTCATGTGCCTTAAAGTTTATCACTCTACATTGTCCCCTTTTAGCTAACCCTTTTAAATATTTTAAGCAATTATGGAATTAAAAATGAGTTTTAAGATATGCTGTTCTAGAAACCGGTATTGTCAGGGTGGCAGTGCTAACAGTACGGCAGAACTGAAGTTGATACTTATGAGCGCCTACGCCTGCTGATTTGAAGCCATGAGGCAAAGGGCGGGTTTGAGGAGCAGCAGCCTCTCCCTGCTGTTGGGCACCTGTGTACTCCTGCTGAGAGGGGAAACACATGTGGCAAGTCACGAATCAACTCTCCAATAAAGCTCTTTATCCTCAAGGCTTAGGCTTTATTTCCAAAGCCACCAACTGAGCCATCACTGTTGATGTTATGAGTAAATAAAATCTGACCTATACAGTTGTGCTGACAGTGGTTGGAAATATGTGAGGACTGTAATCATCACCCCAAGAAGTTGGACTACTCCTATGAAACCAAGAACAAAGCCTATGAGTGCTCTCTGCTCAGATAGCTGCGTTATTTAGTGATAGTCATTACCATCATGCCGGAAAGAACCTGTTATCCCTGGAACCCTCTGAGCAGGACTCAGTCTTCAGAGCCCCCTGCCTATTCGTTTTCTGCTGTGGTTTTATTGTAAAGTCTTTATTTGCAACAGGGTTTCTGTAGAGAAGTTTTAATCCAGCAACATGGCTGCTCTGGCAGTTCATCATATCTAAAGACCGTCTAGGTCCATGTGACCCGGCTGGAATACAGACACACCTGTAGCACTGCTTTACTCCCGAAGAACGCAGGTGAGGCCAGTTTGCAGAAGGAAGCAGCCATGTTTAAAGTGATGTACAACTGAGGGACAAAGTGACAAATCAGAGACAGATGTGACAGAATGAGTCAGAGATAGGATACACCCAACTATCACAAGAACAGGGGCAAACAGCCAACCTGAGAGAGCTGCGGCAGAGGGGGCAGAAGGCAATTTTAGTAGGACAGTTTTACAGTGAACAAGAATCCAGAAGATCAGAACAGATTGCTAGGGTGAGAGGCCAAGCAAAGCAATTCAGTCAGGAGTGAGAGAAGCCAGTTAGAATCAGCCATCTTAGGAGTTTGAGGCAGAAGCAGCTGAGTTGAACCAGCCAGCTGGAGTACAGAAAGAGCTAGAAGGGTGAGCTTTTTCAGGAGCCTTCAAGACAATTACATCAAGCAAGTAAAGGTTGCCTTTACAGGTTTCAAACACAGAACACTGAACACCCCACTTCATTCAGATGCTCAAATTGTCAGTCTGGCTTCTTGGCTAGCAGAAAGCATTCACAGCTTATCCTGGTATTTGCTCATGTTGCTGGAATTCCATCCACCATAGGGATACATATTTTATCTATTCCTGCCATGGGCATCAGGGTTCAGTGACTGAGTAACACTGCAGGTTTCGCTTTCAGTTCACGTGGCAAGGTACCCCAGAGTAGGGCTAGCGGGTTAGCAGTCTGACTCTGGAAACCCCTACAGATGGCTTTCCGGGTTTAGGGTCCCCCACAGTGACTTGCTGTGCATCCTTGTCACCTGGCATTGTCAGCCTTTTAACTGAGCCATCCTAACAGCTATCTAGTAACACATCAGTATGGCATTAATTTCCACTATGCTAACATTTAATGATACGGGGGTTCTTCTCAGATATTTGTCTTCTGTTGCATTTTCTTTCGAGAAGTATCTTCACACAATTTGTCCACTTTTTAAACAGGATCATTTTTCTTTTTAAGAATCATGAGGGGTTTTTTTGTTTTTTTTTGTTTTTTTTTTTTTTTTTATTCTGGATACAAGTTCTTCAAGAAATATGTAATTTGCAAGTTTTGTCTCTAAGTTTGTGAGTTATTGTTTCACTTTTGGGAGTCCATCCTTAGCTGTGTTCTTAATCATCTTGGAATAGACCCAGTTTCCCCTTCCCAATCTATATTTTCTTTCTTTGTCTTACTGAACCTAGGTAGCAACCCAGGCATTGTCTGGTCATTGACAAAACTTGAACAATATTTTATTATAACCCACTGATTAGCTAAGGCTTCCTCCAACCTCTTGTGTAGTCTCTGTATTAAAATGCTAACCTAACTTCCAGAAACACACGTAACAAGCTTAATTTTTATTTATATCAAGTATAACCATATTGGTCTACATTCAGCTTTTATTCCAAAGGAGGGAAGAAAGATAAACAGTGTGTTTTTATAATAAACACTTTATGTAATAATATTTTTTTCTTAAAATCCCTCGCTAAATTAAAGCAGTACACTTAATACCATTCAGTCCTTCAGTTTGAATGCTGAGATCTTCTGATATTTGATTTCTGTTTTAGTAGTTGTTGTTCAGAGGAGAGCTGGTGTGCACCTCGATTCACAGTGCTTTTATCCTGGAATCAGCAAAGCATTTCTGAAAGTTCAGAAGAATGATTTCCACCTGTGTGAAAGTCCAGGAAGAGTCTAGGAATTTTCAGTTGACTGTGAAGGCTGGAATTCTCCTGCTTCAAATTTTTCCTTGAATTTTAAGTAGTCTCTTCTTTTGTCAAAATACTTTATCTATTGAGATAAAAAGGCCTGACATTAGAGTGCATTATTCAGCTCAGGCAAGCACAGCACAGATTTAAATGAACATGTTACTAGGTATTAATTGATTAGATGCGGAATCGTGGTCGGTATTCTGGAATGCCGACCGAGTCCAGGGACTAGTGAGCCTCTAAGAAGCCTGAAAAACCATGAATCTTTAACCCTCATGGCTAGAGTCCCTGCTCAGTGTCCTAATGTCCTGGGAACTTACAGAACAGTTTGATATATACAAGAGCCTGCTGGCAGCTCCGGGCCGGCCAGCTCAGGAATCTCAGTCTTAGAGACAGTGCTTGGTTATCGGCTCAGCGTACTGCATCATTTTTCAGCCCTGGCATTTCTGCCAAGAATGTCTTACTTAGAAACAAACATCTGGGGAGAGACACATGACTAAAAACTCCCAAATTATTAACGACTTCATTTTATTCACAGAATCCTTCATGGGTCATTTGAAAAGTCTTAAATTCTAGAAGTATAAATCAAATCCAAGAACAAATGTGCCAGCTGTGTTTTGCCCCAGCTCTGCAGACAAGGCAAATTCAGGGCACCTCACATTTGCACTGTCAGACTAGAAAACACTGTTTTTGTTAAAAGCCTCAGTCTTAATGGACCCCCTGCCCGAATACTCTTTTCTTGTTCATTGAGAAATCTTGTTCTCCAGCATAGCAGAAACACAGGATTAAGCAAACACCCTCCAGCCCAGAGTATCAAAGCCATCTTCACAGAGGGGCAGCCCTGACTGCCAACGTAGATGTAGGATTCAAACACAGTTTCTGAACATGATGTTCAATCTTTAACTTCATGGAAAACAGGACCTCATTCCAGAGCTGGTGAGAACCTGTCTGAATACAGCTTTGACCTGAGGCTGCCAGGACACTTTATCCGAAACCCCATCCTTCTTGAGTCCCCTCTGGTTTGATGGCCTCCGTCTCTCTGGTGTGGTATGACAAGGTATTCTAAAATCTCACTCAGTCTTGAGATTTATCGCTGGTAGTCTTGAACTGACTGCACTAGAATGGGTGTTCTATAAAGGACATCAGACTAAAAAGCATACTGTGTCCCTCATATTTTGTGGCAGATTAATTATTGTGACATCTGTTAGAAACCAACTGCCCCAAGAGACGATTACATTTAGAGGTTCTTTAGGCACTCCATCCCAACTTGAAGGGGGAGGGGGGGAGCCATACCTTACATTGAACCTTCTACAGCACTGACTTACTGATCAGAACGTGAGTGATGACGTCTGTCTGAATCCCTTGTTCTCCACTGATCTAACACCCTAGTGACAGGTGAAACCTTCTGTAGTCTGTTAAAGCCTTTTAATAGACCGCTAGCTCCCACCAACCAAAAGGCTAAGAATGTTGCCAGACCACAGAAACTTTCTCGCTCTGGTGTAACTTACCTGATGTTTCCAAACATGTATTAGAAAACTGTGTTGACTCGGGCCTTCTTGGTTCCGCTCCTATCACACTTCTGAAGCCACACTGTATGTGGAGAAACCTCAAGTCTGTGTCCTGAGCCAGCTACTCGTATTTGACCACGATGGACTAATGCTTTAAGTGCGAGTATTTTGGTGTCACCAACAACCTGGCCAGAACTCAGCCCCGCTCCGAGCGTTTCTCCTCCTGAACCTGCTTCTGTGAATGCGTCTAGAGCCCCGGTTCTCCTCTCCTGCACACGTCTGCATCCTTCTCAAGGACTGCCAGACACCAGAGGAAGTACGAAAACTTCACGACTTTAGTTCGAATCCCCTCTCCACCACAGTGGCTGGCTCATCTTGGACACGCTTCTCCTCCCACTGCATAAAACTGAATGCAAGACCTCCCAAGCCTGAGTAAAGAATCCTAGCAAGCAAAGCCAAGCGTCTCCCTCGGAACACATTCCCATAATCCTCCACCACCTCGCCGTCCTATCACACACGCGTGTCCTCGGACACACCTCTCAGCCTTGATGGGAGTTGGCAGAGGTGGGACGAGGTGAAGAGAGCAAGGAAGTGATACCGAAGGGGCCAGGCCGGGTTGTGACGAGGCTTGAAGGACCGGGCTGTGGAGAAAGGCCACGGGCGCCTGCGGAAGTACAGCGCCGGCCACCCACGTCCCTCCCCAGTAACACCAGCTGACCTGCGCGTGACCTCCCGTGCCCTTGTCCCTCAGCACCCACGCGGAGGTGAGGGTGGCGCTGCAGCCCCGCGGACTCACCCACTGCTGGGGGCAGCTGGCCTCGAACGCGCTGCGGAGCTGCTGGCAGCGGGCCGCGTCGTCCGCGTGGTCGTCCAGGCAGCGCCAGTACCGGTCGCGCGCGCCCCAGCACGCCTGCCGCTCCTTCATGGACGGGGCGGCCATCCCTGCGGGGCCGCCAGAGGCTCCCGGTCCCGCACGGCGCGCGGAGACCCGCCACACCGGGAAACTCCCGCGACTGCGCCCGCCGCGGGCTGACCCGTCCCGGCCGCCGTTCGCGACCTGGAGGGGCGGGACTTCCGGGCGCGTCCTCTTCCTGGGGGCGGAAACTAGTCG
>NW_026593947.1:2396058-2406740 GCF_907164565.1 Psammomys obesus
CGGCCTCGTCCTGGGGGCGGAAACTAGTCGCTGATTGGTCGGTGCTTCCTCCTGTGGCTGGGGACGCCGTGCGCCGGGGTAGGCCGAGCTGGGCCCGCGCCCGGTCCTCAGGGTCTCGTGAGGAGGAGGCGGCGCCACGCGCGGTGCCTCGGTGAGGCCCCGACTGCGTTCAGCATCTGCAGGTTTTCAGGGTGACAGCGTGACTGTGAGCGCCGCCGAAATATGGGACAGATGCCCGAGTGGTCTAAGGACTGTGGTAGGGCTGGCCGTACCTCATCAGTGTCCGTTTATAACAAGACGCAGCGTTACGTAACTGACTGATGGCTCGGGATGAACGAGCCTTACGGGGGTTGAAAGCGGAAACGTGAAGATTTAGTTATTCTATCTGTGTGGCCACGTCGGAATGTGCACCACGTAAGAGCATCAAGCACAGGCATGGATGAAATCGGCGACAAAAGCAGTGGCGTGCACGGCCAGCCACAGCCGTCTGCACCCCTTCCCAGCTCCATGATCAGGACGTCACTGGGAGCCTGAAACTGACCGTGAGGCGGCCCCACACTGTTGCTTTTGTCGGGTGTGGAGGCAACTCACGAACACATCTGCCATCAGACACTGAAAAAAGAAAGTCAAGTTGAGTTTTTTGAAAAAGGAATAAAACCAAAAAACATCAAGTGAGAGAGAAATTAGTAACAGCAATTCCAGTAATGAATGTTAGCTCTGTAGCTGACAGGGAGGATCTTATAAACAAATGAGAGCAAGTAAAGCTTAGGAAAGTATTTCCAAAGAGATGACTAATGGTGATGGCAAGCAATTCTAATCCGTACTAAAATATCTTCCTACAAATTCCAGACAGTTCCATCAGTAGGTTCCTGCCCACTTTTATTCAATTCTGCCTGTATTCTTGCTAAATGTACACTTGTACTATTGTCAAAATCTCCCAGTGTCTGAAGTACCGACCTCACTGATGAGAGACTTTATACTTATCACTGATGTAACTAAAGTGTACATGACTGAGGGTGCCATCTGAGCATTTGTTGAGGGTGTTATGTTACATATTTTGTGTTCTTTAGGGCCTTTTTACTATCCACCCCAAAGTCTATTCCAACATCCATTGTGGACCTGTATGAGAAAAATGCGATTTTGGAGTTGAAAATTAATTTTTAAAAATTTATTATTCTGTATGTAGGGGTCTCTTGCCTGCGTGCATGTCTGTGTACCACATGCGTGCAGTGTCTTTGGAAGACAGGAGAGTGTAAGATCCCCTGGGACTGGAATTGGAGACAGCTATGAGCTGTCATGTCCTTGCTAGGGATTGAACCTGGGTCTTCTGGAGGAACAGCCAGTGCTTTTAACTGCTGAGACACAGAGATCTTACTTGGTGAGTCACAGGCCATAAGAGACCCTATTTCAACAAACAAACCCTCCCCAAAATGATAGTCTCTGAGGCAAGATTTTCCTTTGGCATCTTTGCACATACCTTCATGTAAACACATACACACACGCACATACACATCCCATAGTAACAAGTTTTAAACAAAGCTAATCTGCATGCATTTGTGAACCAATAAAATGATCTTTTGAGGAAGTGTGTGCAGTTTAGTAAACCTGAAGACAGTACTTACTTCATGTTGGCAATTTCAGAATCTGTTGTGCTTGTATATTATTCAAACTAGCTAGCACCACCATCTGACCCAGACAAACTATAACTGCTGTGAGATATGATACAGTAATAAAAAGGAAAACTGCCTGTACAATAATAGGACAGATCACAACATCCGGAGGCATGGGCAAGTCAGAGAATGGACACAATGGTTGTCGCTCTAATTTTGAGTCTTTTCTGTTTTTGTTTTATCTTCCTTTGTTTGAGACAGGGTCTCACTGTGTAACTCCGGCTGTCCTGGAACTCACCGTGTACAGCCTGCTAGCCATGACCTCACAGAGATCCACCTGCCTCTGTCCCCTGAGTGCTGGGTGATTTTATAAGTTCTTTGGCTTTTTGTAAACTACAGGATTAAGGATAAACACATAAGTAGTAAAACTGGACAGAGAAGCAAAGATCATCTCAGCTGATTCCAGGGCAAGGCGAAATTTGGTCAGAGATAGTACACAGAGACTCTGTGTGTGAAGCCTTTGGGTTCTGCCTCTAGACCTGGACTTTGCTCTCTGAGCATTCTTTAAACCACGTCCATGTTTTGTTTACATTTCTGCATGAATGTGTGTACCCAGTTTTTAATAGAATGAGTAATTGGCCCAAGAGAGGTCATCACTGGTGGGATTGGTCTACAGAAACACAAGAATGGCGGCCCCTGATACAGAGCAGGATTGCTGGATTTCAAGGTTCCTCCTGGCCAGAAGCCAGCAGTGTCTAGTGCTCCCCACCACTCATGAGCCACACAGTTCTTCCCTGTACCTGACAGGGCTGAGGCAAGAGGAGAACTGCCAAAGAGGTGAGCTTACTGCCGTCAGGGTCCCACCTCCCCCAGAGACTCACAGTTCACGAGCAGCACGAAGCACCACAGCAGGATCTAGAGATACTAGCAAAGCCCATGTTCACACCACCAATAGGGCCAGGAAAAGGCAAGCACCGCAAGATGCTGTCCGCGGCTGTGTGCCACAAAGGCACGGTCTCCTGCCCTGCACTTGAAATGCGCAGCCAGCGAAGAGGAGGCAGGGGAGGGCAGAAGGCAGTCCCAGCCTCAAGAAATTGCAGGAGTCACCAAGTCTGAACTGAGCGGATCCAAAACGCCGTGGGCAGAGCAGTTCAGACTCAGTTGCACTGAAAACAAGGCTGTTGTTCTGTCGCTGCCCACAGACTTTTATTTATACCCTGCTTTTCAGAGCAGTTACCAGAGACACCTCTGCAGGAGCACCAACAGCGCCGATTCCTTTGACTGCGGTATTGCCACACACCTCCTGAATGCAGTGTCCATCTCTCCTGGTGCTGTCCCCTTGTTCACTGGAGATGTCCTGCATGGTTGCCCCTCTCCCCCCCTCCCTCCCTCCTTCTCTTTCCCCACTCCCTCCTGTTTTTCTTGGTGTGTTGATCTACCCTCACAGTTCCTCTGCTTCTATTTCTGCTCCAAAGGCAAGACGAGTTTGGGCCTTAAAAGAAACATTCTTATTTAAGGTCCCCAGAGGGCATCTCCGCTAATTTGTTCTGAAATGTTAGCGCTGGGTCTGTCTACTCATTTCATGTCTTTCATCTATCGTGTACTCCTATTATTAAATCATCCTCTGCCTCTCTCTGTCTCTAGCCAGCTATTAATTGTGCATGCATGTATGTCTCATTATGTGTATATTTTTACCCATTCATTCATCCGGTCATATGTACAGCTCTCGTTGTGCTGTTTCCTCAAACCCCAGCAGTGTTGGTGCTCTTAAATTTTCTGTTGATGGCTGAGAGCAGCTAATTCCAGCATACCACCTGACTGTTTCCTGCTTCTCACATTTGCTTCTAGCAGCTGCTGCTGTGGTTTGGGTGTGTCCCTCTAAGCTCATGTGTTGGGTGATTAGTCTCCAGAATGGTGGTGTTGAGCAGTGGTGAGACGCTTGAGCTGTGAGAGCAGAGGAAGCCCTGAGTGAGTGAAGGCTTGAGTCAAAGTGCACCGTTGACATGGGCGTGGCCATGTCAAGGGCCACAGAGCCTCAGGCCCCAGGAGAATGGCAAAGTGTCCCTCCTGATCTGTGTGCGAGTGTTGACAGTGTCTGCAGAAATGTCACCATGGCATCCCCCACCCAGATATTAAAGCTTACGGACTCCTCCCCATGCATGGGTGCATAAGGGGTGTGTGTGTGTGTGTCTGTGTGTGTGTGTGTGTGTGTGTGTGTGTGTGTGTGTGTGTGTAGCTGTCTCTCATTTCTTCATTCCCTCACTGCCCCAGTCAGGTCCAACTCCCTGGAGCAATGATGGACACAGCAGAAGGCCATCAGGTCTCGTCCTGTATTGTCCTCGTGAGAGATTAAGGTAGCTCTCAGGAGTCCCTGCTCAGTGTCTTAAGTGCACTACTTTGAGAGAGCAAGACCGGCAACCTCCCTGTGTTGGGACTCATCTCTCTCCATCTGATCTCTCCCTTTCCCACATGCTTTCCCATGCTATTGGCGATGGTGCAAATGCAGACATCTGACAAGCTATTTGGACTTTCAGCTGCCAACAAAGTCAGCCAAATACACCCCTTTTTACCAATCACACCGTCTCCAGGATTCCGCTACAACAGTGGAAAACAGGCAGGCGTTACAACAGCGCACAGCTGGCTCCTGGTGTATAAACATGCTGTGTTTCATGTGTGTAGCTCCCTTCCTCACTCATATTCCTGGCTCTTGGATTTCACTAACTTACAGCTATTGGTCTTCACTTATCCACTTTGTTTCTGCGGCATTTCCTTGCTGCCTCTTTTTCTTAGTTCTTTATTTCCTATTTTTGGTGTCATTCTGTTTTAGTTTTATCCCTTAAACACAGAGGTCAGTACATTCAAAGCTATTATGTGAGGGTCCCTGGCCTTGTTTGTTTGTTTGCTTGTGACAGGGACTTGTGTCCAGCCTGCACTGGCCTATGTAGCAGCCTGGTTTTGAACTTCCGGTTCTCTTGACTCCACTTTCCAAGTGTGGGGATGGCTGAGATGTACTTGCACACTCAACCAGGATCTTTGTTTTCCATTGGTCATGACTGATCTCATTTTCACTGACTGGGAAATGTCTGGAACGACCCCAACATCTAGCCAGGGTCTGGTAGGTTTCGGGCAGGAACTCCTAGAGTTCATGTTGACCACAGTTTGTCTTGAGAGGCTAGGAGCTAGGCAGAGACAGAGTGTAAACAGTCTTCTTCTATTTTGAGAAATGGATGTCCATAGGGCAACATTAAAAGTATTGGTGTTTAATGGCTAAAAATGGCCAAATAGCAAAACTGTCTGAGTTAAAGATGTCTGAGTTAAATTAATATTGCCTTATCTGAAAGTTTTGTCACTGGATCACCAATATTTAAATATAGGAGAGTTTATCTTATTTTTATTTATTTATATTTATTCTTCAAAATATATTTTTCTTAGTTTAAAAATTGTTATAAGGCTAAAAGCAAATATCTCACAAATCTAACATAATAATATATTCAAAAATAAAATGTTCAAAGTACTCAAAACTTACACATTCAGAAAAATAGAAGTGGAGGTAAATATAAACCAAAACTTAAACTTCTGTACGTTTTTACAGCAAAGTGATGAAATATTCAAACATTAGTGAAATATAAAAGGCAAACCGGACAATAATCAGTTTATGAAACAAAACAGTATAATAAAATTTTATGTAAAAATTTATGAAAATTTATTAAATATTAGCTATTTTTATTAAAAACATCTAGACCTCCAAACACACTTTAAAAGATGTGGTATGTTCGGTGTTGCAGTGTTTTCTCTCTCAGGGATCCTATCATGTTCGTCACAGTGCCACATACCTGCCGAATCCTGACTGGGAACGTGAGCTCACATCTGCTCTGCTCTGCCCTCCATCTTCAACCAACTCGGCCGCTCCCAGGTTAACCCGCTTGCATAGCAAACACTGTAGGGTTTAAACCTGGGGCTCAAGCCTGGCTGCTGGCCTCCCGTGACCCCAGCTCTGAAGAGAACAGCTCTTTCAGGAGGGAGCCCACAGCGGCAGCACAGGCCTCATCATGTTCTAGAGCAGTTTATCTGCAGCCTTGGGATATGGTGCCAGTCTTGCCCACACTCCTCTGTGGACACTTTGCCCTTGGTTTCTTTTATTCCCTCTGTTTCTTTTCCACCCCCGAGAATTCCTCAGCATGTCTAACCTTTGATTTTCAGAACCTGAGGTGGGAGAGGAAATAAGTGCTTCAGCTGTCATCACAAGCTGCTCTCTTTCCAAAACACTGTAGAGATGCTGACAGGAAACACAGCTACCCGGCTGCTCACGGTGACAGGTAAGCCAGTGACCAACGTGATAGTGGCCCCCGGCAGGCTCGGGCTGCCCACTCTGCCCCTTCTCTCATGGTCTTTCCATCTTGGCTCCATGCTTGCTGCCACCACCCCACTCCCAGTGTCCAGCATGGTATTTCTTCCTACTGTAAATAAAATGATTGCCCTCCTTTTCAGCCCATCTGTCTCCTTTCTAGCCACAAAACATACATTTGAGCTTCTTGGTTCCCCAGGTGTGAGCATGTGTGACAATTACTTGGTTCCAGAGTGAGTACAATGACCATTAGAGGTCCTTCCCGCCAGCCCTCAGCAGAGCAAGCCTTTCAGTGTTTCCTCGCCTGTGGAATGGCAGTGGTCCCACGGCCAGGAGCTGGAGCAGTGTCCTCTCTGGCAGTGTAGCACACGTTCAGGCTAGCTTTGGGCACTTGTATTTGTATCCGTTCTAGTTTCAGTCAACCACACACCAAGACTTAGGCTTTCATTTCTCTTCATGTTTTTCAAAGTGCTTTGGACAGAGAGGATTTCAAATATTTATTTATTTGGTCTATAAGTACTTCAAGAAGCTGAATAATTGAAACAGCGCTCACCTTACATTTAGAAGTTAGAGCTAATCAAGTTGCCAAGACCACTAACTCAGGCAACAAAGCCAGTCCAGTCGGGGAGACTTGGCAGACGGGTGACCATTTTATGAATAAAATACAGCATCTGGATTGAGCCTTAGAGAGATGAATCCAGTGTTCAGAGCAGGGGCGACCCAAAGCAGCTCAGGTGAAAGGGGCCTGCCATCCGTCAGACGGTGGTTCTCAGGAAATGGCACACTGGCGAGGCTGCACACCGCAGGGACCTGCTGCCCACTCCTGGAGCAAATGGAAGCTGACACAGCCACTACGGGAATCAGTGCAGTGGGTCTTCCAGAAGCTAAGCCTTCCTATGACCTATATGACCTACACCACCTCTCAGTATTTACCCCGAGACGCCAAGTCAACATACCACAGAGGTCTTACATGTCAGCGTTTACAGCACACTATTCACGAGAGCTAATGTGACAGCTGAGGGGTAGCTAAGGACCATGTGAACACACAACTGGATTGTTTTCACTTGCCCAGATGGAGGTCACCCTGCAGGAGAACAGGCGATCGGCCTGTTCAGTGAATTGCATCAGTCTCGGAAAGACCCAGTCTGCGTGTTCTCTCGTGTGTGTGCCTAGACTGAAGAGACACGCAAAATCATGCGTACTGCTGGATGGCTTGCAAGCAGATGTAAAATCAGGGGACGAGGGCTGGTGGGAGGGTCCGGGGTGCGAGAGGACAGGGTGGAGACAGGCTCGAAGTCTATGTCTTCTTGCACAAAAAGTCTGACCTCACAGTTGTAGTTTGCCCTCTGTTGCTGGGAGAACATGATGACCAAAGCAGCTTGGAAAAGGGAGGAAAGGGTGGATCTCAGCTTTCAAGCACCATCCACTGCTGCGGGGTCAGGGAGGAGCTCAGCGGGACCGTGGCCCGGGAGAGCTGGTGCTGGCCTTTCTCCCTGGCTTGCTCAGCTACACCCCAAAACACACGCACAGGCACACACCCAGAGATGGCACTGCCCTCAGTGAACAGGACCCTCCTCCATCAACTAGAACCAAGACAACTGCCCAGACACAACGATCCGGGCACTTCCTCGGCTGGTTTCCTTTCCTAGGCCTATGTCAAGTTACCGCATGCAGCCAGGACAGTGATGCTTTTCAGCAGTTTTCACAAATCAAAGGAGCAGCGGCGCATAGTCTTCTTGGGCTGCGATGGCAGCACTCACCACAGACCACAGCTTGTAAACAGTGTATTTCTCTCAGTCCTGAAAGCTGAGCCTCCTGAAAGCTGAGCGGTTGTCGCAGTCACAGAGACCGGGAGGCCTTGCCCTCCCTCCACAGCTGCGCCTCTCCACACTCACCGCTGAGTCTGTGTCCAGCCTCAAGGCTGCCCAGCAGAGGGCCTGGCACGTTACTGATCCAGAGCCTAACAAAAACGTGTGTAGGGCTACCTTTGGATTCCTTACTAGCCCCTTACCACCCACCCACCTCTGCGTCTGACCTAACGCTCTTATGACTATTTGGCAAATATTTTGGAATGTACAAACAGATCCCCAGATTCCAGCAGCCAAAAGACTGTCTTGGGGAAACCCGAGGCCTAGGGCTGCAATTTCCCTGCTGTGCTGTGGCCTGCCTACCCAATGTGCCAGCAATGGCTCTGAAAACTGTCTCATTTATGGCTTTCTTTGTTCTGTCATGATCAAAACTTCATGAAACTGTTAACACAATGGAACATGGGATCTACAGTAGCATGCATCTGTGTTCCTGAGCTACGGTCTCTCATATGCTCCAGAATAAAGCATCTCATCCCGTGAGGCAAGAGCCGTGGTTTTTGTTTTCGTTTCCGCATCGACACTGATAAACTCAGCTCTTTCAGTGTTGCTGTTGTTGAGCTAAGGACCTGAGAATTTATAAGATCAGAAAAAAATTTTTGCCTTAACTTAGTGAAGAAAAAACTGAGAAGTTTTTGAATGTGGCATAAAAAAAATAATGAAGCAGTTTCAATGAGGCCAAGAATTATGATTTTCTTTTTCTTTTCTTTTCTTTCTTTCTTTCTCTCTCTCTCTCTCTCTTTTTTTTTTGTCTAAGTAGACCTGAATGTTCTGAAAATTTTAAAATAATTGTTTAATTGTGCCAGCATGAACCCTTAGTCACCTAGGCAACAGAACAGGTTTCCATGGAAACACATGGATCTGTATCAAAGAAGTACCTTGATTTTCAAGGGTAGGAATGAGCTTCATCTCAGGAGCACTTGAACTCACTGCTAGCTGCTCAGTCAGTATCTCAAATCCAGCTTCTTCAGCGAACTCACAGTTCAACTCACCCCAAAGCCAGGGCTGCAGCTGATGCTGTCCAAGGTACTGAAGCTTAGCCCCCCAACCAACACGTTTACATAATTTACAACACATTGTACTGACTAAACAAGAACAACGTAGGATGTGGTTGTGCAAAGGGATGGAGGGAGCTACTCTGTAGGTGTGGGGAATCTTTGTGGTGAGTCTCAGAGAAGCTAAGAGAACAGGGGTTCTCGGGGGCAGTGTCTTCTGTGTGGAGGGACGGCCCCGTCTGCCTTGGCCTGTGAGTGAAGGAGGATAGAGTGTGTGCTGGGAGAGGTGTGGGTCTCAGCATCAGCCTCTGAATCTGTCATCCTCCCCGACCATGTCTCCAGGGTCACCCAGGGTCCTGCCTAACTCACTTGACAGCCAGAGGGGTCAGGTAACATAACCTTTGAAGTGACTGGTACTGGGTCAGGCCCCCAAGACAAGGTTCTCAGCACAAAGGAGATTCATTTGCCCCAGAGGGACGAAGGACAGGACAGAAGAGACAAAGACAGGAGACAGAGGTAGTACAGGAGAAGGGGAGGGAGCAACAGCTGAGAGGGGAAGGAGTATTTTTCCCGAAGGTGGGGGATGAAGGACTACCTCTGGGTACAGAGGAGGCAGACACTGCCCATGGGCAAAGGGTGTTCTACTAGGGTAGAAAAGGGGAAACCCCACGTTAAGACAAAGCATTAACTTTTAATTAGGCATGTTAACTTGGTGATGCAAAGAAGGCATCTGATTGCTGGCCTTCAGTACTGTGATAGCTGGACCTTGGTAGTCAGCCTCAGGAGGAAGAAGTGGCCAAATAAGAGAATGGACCTTGGGGGCTAGCTTTAGGAATGTAATCTAACAGGATTTTTCTTTCTTTCTTAGCAAGGCAGAGGGAACAGGGAGACAGGCCGGCCGGAGCCAAGCCGTGTGTGCAGTGCTTCACCTGGCTAGAGGGACGTCCCTTCACCCTTCCTCTCCTACTGTGCAGTAAAGTCCCTGTCAAGTCTGGAAAACCCGAGCTAGTAGCCTGGCACGTCAGGAGGCTGATTCCCAGCTGAGGCTACCCAGTTAACTTCAGAGGGGCCCAGTGCTGGGCGAGCTTGCTTTCTCCCTCGGAAGCCTGCACGCTGTGGCCTATCCGTCCCCTTGGAGATTAAATCATTTCATCCTGCAGGAAAACTCCTTCAACAGGAAGGTAAACAACTCAAACACTGACCAGATTCACTAAGCTCCTCCACGTGACAGGAAAAAAAAAAAAGCCGTGAGTACTTCTCAGAAGGTTAGACCCTATCTGCAAAGAAAACTCTGAGAGAAGCAAAGCTTCAAAGACTCCAGGACCAGACCAGCTGCCTGAAAGAACCGGAAACCAGCAGAGCTGCCTGACAGATGTTTAGACCAACTGAGGCCCCCGGAATGGACGCTCAACAACTACTGAGCTGCCTTCAGGCCGTGCAGCATGCCAGGCGCCAGCTCCGTAAGCTGCCACCGTGCGGGTGGGCTGTGACGAGGCGGCTTTGAGATAGTTCTGCTCCCACAAGGAGCCCTCACAGGTGCTCCTGCAAGGAGTCCTCACAGATGTCTGTTCCTGTAAGGAGCCCTCACAGATGCTCCTGTAAGGAGCCCTCACAGATGTGTGTTCCTGTAAGGAGCCCTCACAGATGTCTGTTCCTGTAAGGAGCCCTCACAGATGTGTGTTCCTGTAAGGAGCCCTCACAGATGCTCCTGTAAGGAGCCCTCACTTATGTGTGTTCCCATAAGGAACCCCTCACAGATGCTCCTGCAAGGAACCCTCACAGATGCTCCTGTAAGGAGCCCTCACAGATGTGTGTTCCTATAAGGAGCCCTCACAGATGCTCCTGTAAGGAGCCCTCACAGATGTGT
>NW_026593947.1:2406840-2437061 GCF_907164565.1 Psammomys obesus
TAAGGAGCCCTCACAGATGCTCCTGTAAGGAGCCCTCACAGATGTGTGTTCCTGTAAGGAGCCCTCACAGATGTGTGTTCCTGTAAGGAGCCCTCACAGATGTCTGTTCCTGTAAGGAGCCCTCACAGATGTGTGTTCCTGTAAGGAGCCCTCACAGATGCTCCTGTAAGGAGCCCTCACAGATGTGTGTTCCTGTGAGCCCTCACAGATGCTCCTGTCAGGAGCCCCAGTGAAAACTCATTGTCTTCACCAGGTTGGACCCTGGTGGAGTGTGTACTTTGATAGGCTGAGGGCTCCCTATCTGGGGTGAGCAGGTATGAGTTGCGTCTCCCCAGAAAGTTTTGTCACACAGCAATAGCATCGCTGGTGCCGTGAGAACCAGACCCTGGGGAGGACTTTCCTGGTTGGCTTGAAATTGCGTGACTTATGTCTTGCGGTGAAGTGCTTGGTTCCTCCAGCAATAGGTCTTACCGTGTAGCCCTGGGGAACAGCCATGAGAACAAGCCCAGTGCCTACGTCCCATCTCATGGGCCTGACAGGAGTGGCAGTTTTTTTATGGAGATCTGGCACAATAAAGTGATGGGCCAGACTGGTTTGAATGTCAAGGGTTTTCCAAATGTTGCTTCAAAAGAATGACACAATTAGGGTTTTCCCAAGGGGGTAAGCTGGTAGGCATGGCTTGAGCATGCAAAGCTAGGGATTTACTTTGGGGATAGCAAATCAAGGATGAGAAAGAAACCGGGCCAGGGACATGACTCAGTGGTCCAGTGCTCGGTGCTCTGTCTGTCTGTCCAGTATCCCTCAGCACGATCCCTTATCATGGCCATTTATCTGTCTGTTGACTATGTCCATCACTTAACAATTAACCATTTTCTGTCTACCTAGGTGTCATTTACGCACTAAACCATTCTATCACTAATCCTCCTGCCTCCGGGCTCCTGCCTTGTGATTCTTTCTGAGTTGTAAGAAAACCATTTTCTCCTAATGTTGCTCTTGGTTGTGGTGTTGTGACACAGCAATGTTAACTCACTCCCCGGGTGTGAGATCTTGATCTAGGGATTGTCTGTTAGCTGGAGACTGACTCACAGATGGCATCTCTGTAAGGTGCTTGTCCTACCTGTGAAAGAGAGAGGAAGCTGCTGCAGAAACCGTGGCCGGAGTTACACTCCAGTGTCACACTCTTACAGGCAGGGAAGGTTCCTGCACGAATGGAGCTTGCCAGGCTAATCGGCACAAGACCCTGTCTCAAACAGCATGCAGAGTGATGGAAGGAATCAAATGCCAAACTCTGGACTTCAGCCGCTGGCTCGTGCGCACCTTTGCACCTGCATTCATGCACAAACATGCACGTGAACACTTACGCACTCACAGGAGCCAAACACAGAGCCGGTCTGCAGTTGCTACCTGTACTAACCTCTAGAGGGCAGGCCCCTCCCAGCACGGTGGCCTCTGCGCTAGCAGCTTCCTTCGGCGTTTGCCAGCCTTTCCCCTGTGTTCCCAGGGCTTAAAAACCGTGGGGATCTCCATTCCGGAAACCCTCACTTCAACTCAGGCCCACGGTGACCCAGAAACAGCAGAGTTTTAACCTTTTTACATCATACATGCTGTATTTGGAGTCATTTCTAAAAGTTCAGAATATAGTCATATAACAGCTCCTCTGCGTGACGTCATGCGTGTTTAGCTGCACAGCTGTGGGGACCACTGATCTCCAGGACCTTCTGTGCCCTAAACCACACAGACCCCTCCTTCCCCAGTCCTTAGCAGACTCCGTCTTTTCTGCTTTTTGTTGCTCTGTTCTGATTTGGGGGGGTTGCTATTGCTGTTATATTTTTTGAGACAGGGCCTCTGGCTGGCCCGGACTCACTACACAGCCAGGGTGGTCTCAGGTTTGCGGTGGACCTCTTGTTTTGCCTCTTGCATTAGATTACAGGAGTGCTTGAGTTTGGCCTTCCCAGGGATCTCGAAAGCACAGCTGCATGGCACCTGTCCTTTTGAGTCGGGCTTGCTTCATCCTGCACAAGGGCCTCACAGGCCAGATATGTTGCAGCGGGCCAGAGTTCACGTATCGATTTCTAAGGCTGAACAGGTCTTCGCTGTAAGAGTGCACCACGTTTTGTTTATGCATATGTAGATAAATCTTCCCATTCATACATCTGTCAGCTACCCATCTGTGCTCTTCTGCCCTTGGGGTATCATCAACAATGGTGCCCTGAAAGCAGCTGTGCAGATGTCTTGTGTAGTCTTTGCTTCCAGTTCTTTTTTATTTGTTTGTTTTCAAGATAGGGTTTCTCTCTGTAGCCCTGGCTGTCCTGGACTCGCTTTGTAGACATGCTGGCCTTGAGCTCACAGAGATCCACCTGCCTCTCCCTCCCTGAGTGCTGGCAATTCTTTTTTTTTTTAATTATAAGCTTTTTCTTACGATATATTTTGATCATGCTTTTCCTCTCCCCCAACTGCACCCAGAGCCTTCTGAACTCTGTATCCATCAACTTCACCCCCTCTATCTCTTTAAAAAACAAAACCCCCAAAGGAACTACAGAAACAAAACAAACCCACAAAGATACAAAACAGGTAACAACATAATATACGCAAACTACTGACCCGCAAGACAAAAAGAAAAAAAAAAAAAAAACTCCCAAAAAGGAAAACAAGACAAAAAATTTACAAAAATACTATTTTCTTTGTCTTGTTTTGGCCATTTAGTCAGGAACATGGTTGCTCACCCCGAGGCATGGTTAATATACCCAGGAGATGCCATAGGTCAGGGGACCGCAGTGGCAGGGAGCTTCCTGTCAGGGATGAGAGTCTGTCTGCCTCCCCTCTCAGCGCTGGGACCCTGTCCTGTGTGCGGTGTCTGGAGGGCTGTTCCCTCGACAGATGCCACCTCTGGCTCTCACAGTCTTCTCATCTTCCCTACAGACCCAGAGTCAGGAGGGGAGGGCTTTGCTGAGGACATCCCATTGGGACTGAGTGTCCCCACGTCTCTCTCTGCACGCTGTGCCCTTGGGGATCCTGGGTTCGCCTTCTGCAAGAAGAAGCTTCCCTGATGGTGAGAAAGCCACTTTCCAGGGTGCCAGCTGGGGCGGCCTCTGGGGGTCCCTGAGAGGGCAGCAGGAAGAGCTCCCTCCTCTTTATCTTTAAATTAAAAGAGTTTATGGTGTCCTGCCAGCATGTACGGATGCGTACTACGTGTGTGCCTGGTACCTGTGGACCCCAGGAGGTGTCAGGTCTCCTGGAACTGGAGTTACAGACAGTTGTGAGCCACCTGGTGGATGCTGGGAACCAAACTTGGATCCTTTGGAGGAGCAGCCATCGCTGTTAACTGCCGAGCCCGCCCTAGCCCCTCCCCCCTTGTTTAATCTTAATGAGCTGATAGGAGAAGATTGATTTGCTACAGGCAAGGTATCTCCAACTTTATGATGCTGTGTCTTTGGAAGGAAATGGTCCCTGGGCTGGTTACATGAAGTGTTTGGCGGTGGAGATGACAGGCCAGAGCTTCCAACCGGTGTTGCCTTTTGGGCTTTCTGGAGTGGAGACTGCAGGTGTGGGTGGCCGGGCTCTTACCCACCTTCCGGAACCCTGCCCTCTGCAGCCCTGCGAGACACCTGGGTCTCAGAGCTCATGGCTACAGCTGCCTGGACACGGCTTCACCCACCCTTCTGCTCCGTTGCCTGCGGTGCTGGGGTTAGAGCACACATCCACATGTGTGCGTGCATGTGTTCATGTGTGCATACGTGTGCGTGCATGCACATGCCTGTGTGTACATGTGAATGCATGCATGCATGTGAGAGGGCATGCTGTGTGTTTGTGGGTGTTTGCTGTACATACAAATGCACAAATGCGGCGGGCTCTGGGAACGTGAACTCAGCTTCTCCTGCTTGTTACCTGAGCCTTGCTCCCGGGCCGTTTCTTCAGCCCCAGAGACCGACAGTTCCTGTGACTGCTGGGCAGCTGTGTGTCGCCACAGCAACAGGCACCGGACAGGCTGCATCAGGACCCTCAGTGGGGCCGACAACGTGGCGCCAGGAGCACACTTGACGCTTTACTTTGTTTCAAATATTTTATTAATCTATTTGGCCAAACAAGTAATGGAAACTGAGGGTAGTAACTGGCTAAAAAGTTCAGGTCATGAGTGCCCCTTTCCCCCAGGAAACGAAAGACTCCGTGGTTCCAGAGTGCACCATTGGGATATGACACCGTTTCAAAATCAGGTTCCCATTTGTAGGTAACAATGTAAACTTCAAATATGGTAAACTCTAGCCGTGGTCCCTCTGCACGGATCTGTCACAGATAGAAGTTCTGGCAGACCTAAATGGCGTGAGGAAACAGCCGGCCTAAGGTTTCTTAAGGTTTTCCAGACTCGGCAAATGCCATTTCCTCTTGGTCTGGAAGTGAAGGCCACCAGCATTTCCTCCCCCAGCGCAGCTGCTGGGCATGCCACACATGGCCAACTGCCTTCCAAACACACCGGCCACCAGCTTTGTCGCTTGTACACACATAGACACACAGAATTTGTGTTTTTTTTTTTTTTTTTTTTAAGATTTCTACATCTAAATCATAAGACAGCGCCAGGGACATGCGATGTCACCTCGCTTTGCACAGGGAAGGACGGAGGGGCTATAGAAGGCACTAGGTTCTCCTTGGGGTCCTCTGAAGACACCAGGGCAGGCCAGCACACTCACGTTTCTGTTTTCTATCATGTGACCTGCGCAGGTCTGTCCTCCATTTATCTTCCTGTCCATCACCCTTTACTGCTTCACCTCCCTCTTCCCTCCCATCCACCCATCTGTCCACCACCTGTCTATCCATCTGAATGCTTATCCATCCATCCACATGTCCATCCATCCATCCATCCATGCATCCATCCATCCATCCATCCGGATTAACTGACATTATCTTTTGGTTCATTGAAATTCCTTAAAGTTAAGTATACAGTTCTGGTATAAAACAAAATATGACCTACTATAGCTGAAAAATAATCACAGTGTACAATGTCATTTTCAGATGCTGAGAGGCAGAGTTTTTGCCCTGGCTTGTCCAGCCGGCCTGTCCTCTGAAGCAATCGCTGCGAGGCTCACTGTACCCCACTTTACATTCATTGAAGAAGCACTGAGAGGTTCTTTTCTCTTTCGTTTTGAATTGGTACCCTTAAGTGGAAGGTCTGATGTGGAAAAGTGCAAGCAAATTGGACATGCCAATAAATACCGTAGAACTTACTGCGGATTACCAAAACTGTACACTTATGTACACCTCGCCCAGCTGAGGCTCCTTCCTCAGGAGCAGAGCTCAAAAGCGTTACCACGGGGGCGTCCCAGAGTCCTCGAGGGGTGGTCTCAGCGAGCGAGGGACGGCCGGGCTCTTCTGCTCCTGCTCTGGGCGCCGGTGCCCGCATCCCCGCTGGTCTCTGCTGTCTCCTCCTTCTTCCTCACCTTGAGGCGGGTGAGCAGCTTGATCAGCCAAACATCCCACTCTTCTGGGAGCAGCAGCAGGAGGAAGCCCAGGCCGATGATGACGATGGCGATGACCCGGACCCCGTTGAAGACTATCTGACTGGTGTAGTGGTCGACCACTGTGGGAGACAGAGCGTTACTCAGCAGCAGGGCTGTGCACGAGGGGCAGGCCAGGCGCCCATAGGCGTGGGCTGGCGTGGCCTCTGATACGGCACCTGTCCCTCTCGTCACCTGCCTCCCCGGAGACCTCAGGCCTGTGTGTTACCATCACATCTCATCCAGCACCTGAATGTAAATGGTGACTGGAGTGTGAGAAAAAAATAAACGGAGAGTAACTGAGAGTGTAAGGGTACTGATACATGCCAAAGCTTGATTCTGGCTAATCTGGGGCTTGGGGATGAAGAAAATACTATTTTCTATTTATATTTTTGGTACTTTTCACATTATCTTTGATGTCATACATGACACTTATTTTATAATTTAATCTCACTATATGTGTATACATATGTGTATGTTTCAATAAGCAAACCTGACCCTGTTCTTTTAGGATACTATTTGTGAATTTCTTTTTAAAATTCTATTTATCTGTCTGTCTATCATCTATCTGTCTATCATCTCTCTATCATCTATCTGGCTAATATTGATTTATCTATCATCTGTCTATCATTGATCTATCTATTATCTCTCTATTATCTATCTGTATCTATCTATCTATCTATCTATCTATCTATCATCTATCTATCATCTGTCTATCTATCCATCCATCTAATGTGTATGCATATGATCTTGTGAGTGGTCAAAGGCCAACTTTTGGAAGTAATTTCTCTTCTTTCAGATTTCAGGAATCTAACTTAGGTCACCAGGCATGGTGGCAAGTGCCTTTACCCACCATCTCACCCCACCCCTACCATTTTTGTTTCCTAGAGTTTCATGTAGCCCAGGCTATCCTTGGACTATGTAGCTGAGGAAGACTTGAATTCCTGATTCCACTTCCCAGGTGCTGGGGTGACACGTGAGTGCCAGCACACCCAACTTCAATGGAGAATTCTTGTTGTTCCATGCCCGCTGATTCCTACGAGGCTCAAAGTCCGAGGGGAGGCGGTTCTCTGAGGGCTTTTGTAGAGACCCCTGGCTTGTCCTGATGGGCAACCAGGTAACAGGGTGAAATGGGAAGTTTAGATGAGTTTGTAAGAATCTAATTCTCCTAACAGCCCCAATGGTGCTGTCCAGGCTGAGGACACCTCTCCTCTCTCCTTACCTAACCCAGGCTGAGCCCATGTGAAGCCTGCCTACCTCAGGAGAGAGAGCCTTAAAAACAATCACAACAAAGCCCTCCTTCTAATGGGGCTGCAGACTTAAGAGTTCACAGCTCTGAGTACCGACTGCCTGGGCAGCTGTCCCCTGACTGCCTGGACAGCTGTCCTTGCTCACCTTGCTGGGGCTTGTTCCTCCTCTCAGCCATGGCTTGGATCTGCTACTTCCCTGCCTCACCTCCTTCTCTCCACTCCCTAACCAGAGGGCAACAGTTCACCCCAAAGCCAGTTCTTCCCAGAGTTCCTGAGGGCTCTCAGAAACACCAGTTATTAACGCTGACAAGTTAACTCACTGGCTGGCGATGCTCACCCAGAGTCCTCTGAGCTGACACAGGTGTGCGAGGCAGGCTGGCAGCTGCTCTGCTCCACCAAGTTCCGGAGCACTGGGCCCTGCCTTCCTCTGCCTGTCAGGACTCCTGCCTCTGACAAGGGATTACCCCTGTGTTTTGCAGGTAAGCCACAGGAAACGTTTCTTACTAATCTTCGGCTGCAGGCTGTAGCCAGAGTAACCCTCCGTGCCAAATAAGGTGGGCTGCGCCTTTTACCATGTCCTCATGAACCACCCAACTGTGGGGGGCGCTGGGTAAGGAGCGTCTTCCAGAAGCCCGTCATACTCAGACTGCAGCTGTTGAATGCCTTCTTCCCGTTCAAGCCTCTGTGTGTGTGTGTACACGTGCAGGGTGTACACGGGTGCCGTGTGTGGAGACGAGGGGCAGCTTCAGCTGTTGTTCCTTGCACACCAGCTGCCTTTTGGCAGCACGGTCTCTCTCTAGCTTAGCGTGCAGTAAGTAGTTCCGGCTGGCTGGTCCACCAGCCCAGGGATCCTTCTGTGCGTGCTTCCTCAGTGCTGCAACTACAAGGCTGTGTCACCACTCTGTCCGACCATCCCACTCTGAAGTGCCATTTTATGGATTGTGTCCTTTACTCCTCAATAAAAAAAAAAAGGGCAGGCGCAGCCTTCAACTGCCAGGAGACCAAAGGGCAGATGCGTGGGGACTGCAGACTCCAGGATGGGGTTGGAAGTGGGGGGTGGGGTGGGCCCAGTGTTCTGAGGCCCATGAGACACCTGGGAGAGCCTGGCCAAGGTGAGGCGGCACAAAGAGCTGTGGGGCAGGGCAGGGCGGGGGTCTGGTGCGGGGGAGGGGAGCCAGGCTTCAGGGGTGTCTCTTCTGCAGACTCTACTGTGAAGAGGATATGGGTTAGGTCCCCGGGGCCAGTCCTCTAATGGCCTGGGATCAGGGGTCCAGAGGCAACTTTGCAGGAAGCCAGGGCACGAGGCAAAGGATTCTGGAGAGGAAATATAAAGCTCACACCAGTGTAAGGCAGCCAGGGAGAGCAGGTAAGGGACGGGTGAAGGCAGGCTTTTGGAAGAACTGCTGACGTGTCAGCTACAGGGCCCCAGGGCAGGACAAAGCAGGTTCACATCCAAACAAAGGGCTTTCACCCTCTCCCCAGAGGCAGGAGGAAATAACATTCCTGCCTCACTGGAGGGCCAACCTGTTTCCACATGACTTCCCAATGTGGCAACTTTTCCCCAACAAAGCCACTTGCAAAAAAAAATGAGTTGTTTTCTGCCCCACGCTTTTCTAGGTTCAGTTTTTGTTGCTCATTGGAGACAGCCTTGGACTTGCTGGCTTAGTGGGAACAGTCTTGGACTTTGTGTGCTCAGTGGGGACAGCCTTGAACTTTCTATGCTTAGTAGGGTCAGCTTTGGACTTTCTGTGCTCAGTTGGGAAAAGAAGTTTCTCTGCTAAATTGGCCCTGATGGCACACACCTGTAATCCCAGAGGCTGGGCAAATTCATACTGCCCGGGCTACAAAGTGAGTTCAAGGCTAGCCAGACCCTGCCTCAAAATAAAATGTTTCGAAAGACTGAGGAGACAGATGAGTGGTAGGAGCTAGCTAGGGAGGCTGCTGGCTCCATCCCAAGTCCAGCAGAATAGTTAAAAGAACAACAGAAATGCACACATGTCGAGGGAAAACACTGCCTAAACACTAGACAGCTTCACACTAGATGCATCTTCTCTCTTTGCAGAGGTTAAGCATTACGCAGCAGCCACAGTGATGCTGGACGAGGGTGGAGATTTGACGGTGTGCACCTGTGTGTGAGCCCAGCAGATGGTGTGCACAGACATCCGGGAGGCGGTGCTTACCTGCATTCACGGGGACACTGAGGACAATTCCAAGAGACATCAGTGTGGGGTACGTGACAGCGATTCCAAAATTTAATACAATATTGAATGCTGAAATACAGATTGGAGACCGGAGTTACTCACAACTGCTCTGCCCTTGGCTGACCTGTTTGACCCCGGTTTCTCAGGGAGACGAGAGGCAGGCAAAGAGTCCTGGCATTGCATGAACTTAAGCTTCTCCCTGCAGGTCTGGGATTGCGCTAGGAGGAGCGTTCTAACAAGTCACAGACCCTGAGCTTTGGAAAAGGGAAAGGGTCTGGAAAGGGTGGCCAAAGGGCTGCCTCCGTTCTTCACTGATGGCCCCATTGCTGGGGTGGCTGAATAGGGATGTGACATGTCCTGATTAGCTTTAATTGACAACCTGATACCCTGTCACCTGAAGTGGGGGTCTCATGAGGAACTGCCCAGATCAGACTGACCGGTGGACACACCTTCATTGTTAATGATGTCAGAGGGCCTGGCCCATGGAGGGAAGAGGCAATCCTTAGGCAGGCAGACCTAGGCCGCCGAAGCTAGCTGAGCGTAACCCAGCGACAGCTAAGAAGCCAGCGAGCAACGTCTTCTATAGCTTCAAGCTCCTGGGCGAGCCCCTGCCCTGATTCCCTTTGTGTGGACTGTGGCCTGGAAGTGATCCTGGTGAATCCTTTCCTCCTCCGAGCTGCTTTTGGCCATTGTATTTGTCACAGCAGCAAAGGGAAGCTAGAATGACCTCATGAGGCACCTCGTCACTTTTCTGCCTAGCAACAGCCTCCATCTAGCGGTGCTGGTGGTGATGATGGCAAAACCATAGTGAGAACGGTAACTAACCATCTTTACTGAACAGTGGCGCTTTAGCAATGCCGTTGGGCACCTGTTACATGGACGCACTAACCCCAGACTGCCACTGTGCTGTCAGAACAGCAATGGTTGCTGGGACGGTTACCATGACAACAACCACGATTCTACAGAGCCCTCATAAACTCCAAGGAGTGGGACTGGAGAGATGGCTCAGCAGGTAAGAGCATCTGTTCTCTCCGAGGACCCAGGTTCAATTCCCAGCACTGACATCAGACAGTTCACAGCTGCTGGTAACTCCAGCTCCAGGACACCTGACCACCTCCTCTGGCCTCCACGTTGACAGGCACATATCCACTCACTCGTACACACGGACATATAAATAAAAATGAAGACAGTGGGTAAGGAGGTGGCTCGGTAATTTAAGAGCACTTAGCACTTACAGTGAAATAAACCCATCTTTCTAAAGCCCTACCTTCCAAGGCCACCCCAAAAATCTTTTTAAAAAACCTTAAGTATTGTCTTTATGCAAGGACTTTGACAAATGGCGCACTCTAGGACAGCAGGAGAGCGAGTTCTGCGCCCGCCGCTGCTTGCAGGGGCTTCTGCCTCGGACTGGTGCCACTTACTCAGCAGGAGAAGGGAAAACCCGCAGAGGTTTGCCCACGGGATGTCGTCAAAGGAGTCCCAGTGCTCCACCCTGGTGAAGTACAGGACCACGGGGATGCAGGTGATGAAGAGGATGTTGAACACGCCCAGGATGGACAGGAACAAGGCCGCTTCCCCGAACTTGGCGCTGCCCAGCAGCAGCTTGAACAGAACCTGCGCGAGAGAGGAGGAGGTGAGACACACCGGCGGCCACGCAGGACCGTGCATGCGCGCCACGTTCCGGCGGGGTCGCGCTTGTCTGTCAGTGAAGGTTGGTGAGGCTTGCTGGAGTGGTGGAGCCCACGTGTGTAAGAGCAACTGAGACACGGTTGCATCCGGCCTCACAGAGCTCAGACCCAGCAGCATGGGTGTGCATAGGTTGTGCGCTGTGTTCACAGTGCTGCGTCCCTTACAACTATCTGCTGTGACTGCACACCCTCTCAGGAGACTCCTTGTGGCTCCATTGCCTGGTCACTGACTCACATACGTGCAGGCAGTAGGGAAAGGGAGTGAAGATCCTCTCCCTGCCCCGTTATCCACCCCACAGCAGGCCCCACTGCGCTGTGAACAGCCATTTGTGTTCTAGTCAGGCAGTTAGGAAGCACTTTCCGGCCACTTCTAACGTTTTGTCAAAACTTTGTCCTTCTTCTCTGAGGCAAAGGCTCACCACTTGCTTGTGGCAGTGCTCCTGCCTCAGTGAATGACCATGGCAGGACAGACCATGAGCCACTCTGCCCAGCTCTTGCCAGGGATACATTTGTGCATTCATTTCACAGGTAGTGTTGAGCCACTCGTGGGCCAGGATTTACCCAGCAAAGCTACCCATGTAATCCAGGCTTCATGCCCCATCAGGCACAAACACAGAGCAGGCTAGGGACCCGGTGTTTTTCAGCTGCCTGCCTGGGCCCTGCCCCGGTGCTGTCTACCTCTTGATGCACACTGAAAGTGTCTGTTCTTCTTAGAGGCCCAGACACCACCCATCCAGAGGGACGGGCTGAGGGCCCCAGAGCTCTGCTGCCCCCAGCCTGCTGGGAGAGCAGGTTCACCGAGCCTACCTTGTAGAGGGCCGACATAGACGCAGAGCCCACCACGAGGGCTATACCCGTCACCGAGTGACTGTGGAAGCCATCCGCGTAGGTCATCATGACAATGCCTGCGATGGCGAGGATGGCGGCCACAATCTGTAGGGAGGGAGGGACCGTCGTCAGGGACTCGGGAGCCACAGGGCTTGAGAGCTGGGGTGTGCGGCCTGAGGGGTTCCTCCAGGTGGAGGGGAGGGTTGCTTTGTCCTGACCCCCGGGCCGGTGGAGGCACTGATGGGCGGTCCTTAAGGGACACCTTCCTGAGCTTGGTGTAACCTGAATCCTGAGGCAGGGGAAGCCAGGGTGGTGGTCTCTGGCTTGTCATCTCAGGCTGCGGCCCCCTGACAGGTGGGGACAGGCTGCTCAGTCTTGACAGGGCCTGAGAGACAGCTGGTGACCACCTGGGAACTACTGAGCTCTTTCCCAGCCTTTGGTACCTCACGGGGCCTGGATTCGGCGTTCCTTGCCCGGAATAGCAGAGGTGTCCTCCCTGGCACACCAGCAGCAGAGCCTGACTGCATCACTGCCCATTGAGAGCCTCGGGCCACATCCTGACCTGGAAGTGTGGCTTCTCTCCCTTCTCCCCTAGCTGGCTCTTCCTGGATCTCCCCTATACGCTGTACTTAGCACAAAGGAGAGCGTGCTCCGGAATCCAGAACAAAGCGCGAAGGGTGGCAGCCGCAGAATTTACAGAGCCCCAGGAAACGAGAGGGGTGAGCCTCCAAAACTGACCTAAGCTGTAGGGTCCGCCTGGGGTGCTGCTGTGTGCCCGTAACCCCAGCTCTGAGGAGGTGGGGTCAGGACAATCAAACTTCAGGGTCATTCTTGGCTACCTAGTGAATATGAGGGCAGCCTGGTATGTAGGGAGCCCAGGAAAAGGGAAGGGAGGAGGAGGAGGGGAGGGGAGTGGAGAAGAGGGAGGGAGGGAGGGAGAGAGAGACAGACAGAGCCAGAGAGTGATAGAGAGAGGGAGGGAGAGAAAGACAGAGTGAGAGACAGAGACAGAAAGACAGAGTGAGAGAGAGACAGACAGAGAGAGAGACCAGATTTCCGATGACTCCAAAAGCCCAAATGACTGACATCTGATGTGACAGAGAAGAATGGGTTATTTTTCCTGAAGACTAGCAAGGCAGAGCCCAGCCTCCCCCACTCTCTTCACTACTGGTTAGAAATCAACAGTTAAGAGCTTCCTCCCCAGCTGTGCAAAAGAGTCAGGGGTCAAGACAGAAGAGGTGAGGGTTGCCTGGCTCCCCTCCGCTGTGGAGACAAACAAGCCAGGCCCTGTGGGTTCACCAAGGCAGCTGGCACCAGAGACAATGACTTTCCTGAGGTCCAGGTCTGACAGGGGTGCCTGCTCTCCGAGCTCAGCAGCCCCTACGGGAGGTGGAGGTGTGTGGACAGCTTCCCCCTCACACTCAGGGTTCTCAGGAAGAAGGTCAGAGCCCATCCCCTCCTCCCATCTGTGAGTGCAGGGAGCCCAGGGGTAAGGTGGAAGGCCCACCTGCTCCATGCTCCATGCACTGAGGCACGGGGGCTTTGGTTTTGATTTCAGTGACATGTTCCCTGCCCATTTTCGGTGCTACAGTAAAGTCTCCTCAGACCCTGTTTGTCTGTGGATTCACAAGTTTTGAATACAACTTCTTAATCCAGGGCACCAGACAGTGACCTCTCTTCCCCATTGTCCACTTTAAAGACTGAAAAGCCAAGGGACCCACAGTCTGGCCGCCTGCTCCCGGTAGAGCATCTGGCCACCATGGGAGAGGCTCTGGCCCAGGGCACACACAGGCAACACTTGTGTGTAGAGAACGGACGCCTGAGCAGCCTCTGCAGCACCCTGCCCCATGACTCCAGGATGACCAGGGTCTCCGAAGTATCACAAGGCACATCTCCTTATTTTCAGGCCTGTCTGCCTGGCCTAGGTGCCCCTCCCACCTTCAAGAATCTGTACCTGGGTGACTGGACGCAATGGCTCTAATCCCATAAGTCTTGTTTGCTGCTCCCCTAGCTTTCACCTCCCCATCACCCTGTACACACACACACACACACACACACACACACACACACACACACACGAGGAACCTTGGTCATCATATCCTTCATGACTATGAAGCTGGCACTGTTCACTCAGCCCCCAGGCTGGAAATTACAATAGCTCTTAAGGCTTTGGAAATCCCCTAGCGGAAGCAGCTGCCTGGCCCTGCCCACTACCTGAACGCCGAGGGATTTGTGCACAGTTGGAAATGACCCTGCGCTTATGTCTCCAACTGTCTACTGTTCGGTCTCCCAGATTCCACTAGCGGCCTGAGCTTTGGGTTGACCCTGCCAATTGCAATGGGTAGTCTCCAGTTAGAAGAGCCCCTGGGCTGGCCCCGTGGCCTCTCCCGGAGCACTGGCCACTGACAGCCTCAGCACAAACCTGCAGTGAACGCTTTCCTCAGACACTGGCAGGCTGCACCCCAGCAGAGGGGCGCTGGGAAGTTTCCTCTCCACAGTCAACACACAAGCACAGCTCTCAACCACCCTTCGTTCTGCGAGTCAGCCGAGAGGTCAGATTTGTCCACGCCCACGTCTCCCTACCTCAGACCAGCCTGTTTTCTCTGCAGCCAGCACCGCTGACCTTGAACACACTCTTTCCTGCTTGGGGTATCTCATCACACCCCAAAGCACTACGCAGTCTCTTGGTTGTGTGTCCCCCAAGTAAAGCTGGGAATGGGACAGCAGGCACCAGTGTCCCGGGGACCCTGAGGCTTTAGCTCTCCATCTGTGCGGAGCACCTGCGGTCCTCCCCGAGATGCAGCACACCACGTATCTGCTGAAGGCTTTTCTGGGCGGCAGCCCGGGGCGTGAGTTTTTATTCCAAAATTAACACCGAGCCTCAAAACAAACTCCCCCCACCCGCTGAGAAGCTAAAAATATGAACCAGTAGTTGACTCATGTCCCCACTGCTGTTTGTGGAACTCAGGTGGGTGTCAGCCCACCCTTAAGGTGATGTCATTGTATCCAAGTGGAGCAAGGACACAGTGGGGGCCTGGCGGCTGCCTCTCCATGGTTGCCAGCGTGGCTTGCGAGAGTGGGGCTCCCCAGCACCGGGGCCTGAGTGTGCAGGAGGAAGGAGGAGATGATCAGCTGCACCTCGAGGGGCCAGGGTTCTGTCCTGCTCTGTGACAAGAGCATGAACAGCAAAGGCAGACCCTGGCCACCAGGGGGCCAGGCAGAGAGCCACCAAAGCTCTGTGTCCTCTCCCTGGGCCTCTCCGTCCTCCTGCTGGTGTCTGACATCCACTTGTCACGCTCCACACTGTCAGGAAAAGTGGCTAATGTTTAGTCTACTATGACTCTCCTGGAAAATTCCAGGCCACACGAGGAACGCCACTGTATTTGCCTTTGATCTACAGATTGAAATGAAATGTGCTCCCCCCAGCCCCCTCCAATCCCAGTTCTAATTTTTTGATTCAGACTACACTGTCCAGGTCCCATGCTTCCCACACATGTGCATACCCAAGGTGTGCTCAGGGGTTCAGGTGCATCCTAGCCGGAGAGGCAGAATGTTGCCAGATAGCCCCTAGCTGTAGGCACACCCATGCCCAACGCTGCGCATCAGAAGGGGCGGGCAGAGATCAGCGCAAGGTCATCACCACTCCTCAGCTGACTCCCTGCTTGGCGCACACTTCAGGGAATGCTGTGGAAAAGCCTTGGATTTCACAGGTGCTGGTCTAGCACAGTTGGCGAGCAAGAAGGTCTACAAGCTACAGCAAGAACTGAGTGCTGCTGAGAGTCGGGACAGTGGCTGTCAGCCGGTGCTGGCAGTCCAGCACGCCAACGGGCAGGCTCTGGTTGGCATGACTGTGGGATGCAGGAGGACAGACAGTGGAGAACTTACCCTCACGCCCATGAATCTGTCCCTGAGAACGATCCATGACAGCAGGAAAACAAAGGCCTTGTTGCAGCAGAAGAGAACAGAGACGTCTGTGGCGTTTATCTTCTTTATTGCGTGTAAGTACAGGTAGTTTGTGAGAGTCCACAGGACACCAAAAGGAGCTGCCTTGGTAAAGAACACTTTCAGAGTCAGGCCGTTGTCTCCAAAAAACCGACAGCATTCCCTAAAACAGGAGAGGGAGAGAGAGGCGGTGTTAGCATCTTGGGTTCACACAGACCATGGCTTGTCCTCTGCTCAGCTAACAAGTACAAGAAAATACATCAGGGCTGGTAGCATTTGCCCAGCGTGCAAGAAGTCCTGGGTTTCGCCCCCAGCACTGCGGGAACCAGGTCTGCAGGCAAGAGCCTGCAATCCCAGCACGTGGGAGGTGGAGGCAGGAGAATCAGAAATCCAAGGTCATCTTCAACTACCCGGTGAGTTTTGAGCCAACTTCACTAGGTGAGATCCTGCCTCAAAGCAAAAGAAGCAGAAGAAAGGCCAGGGTCTCTTACCTCCTGCTATTTTTACTGTTTACTGATGTGTGTGCACGGCCTGTCTCCTTGGATGTGCAGGTGGCTGTGAGGCCAGAAGAGGATGCTGGGTCCCTGGAGCTGGGGTGGGAGGTGAGTGTGCGCTGCCTCACACTGTGGCCTTTCTCTTTCTCTCCCTGTGACCTGATATACGAGCTCTTTGTCCCTTTCGCTTACTCCAAATTCGGAGCTGATGGCTTTCCTGGCAGGTGTGTAGGTATTATCTGACCCAAGTCCACAGTGGCCAACTGAGGGGTTCTGTAACTTTCAATAGAAAAATAAAGCCACAGCCAGGGGCGTCTGATCCAAGACTCCTGGGCTGCAGGCTCAGCACAGAATTCCAAACTTACTGAAACACGGAGATGCTTTTTGCAGCTTGATTGCATGGATTTCAAGTGTGAACACTGCAGATAAGAATGTCACAAAGATGTCTTAAAAGATGGAAAACTCTGTGTGGGGTAGACTGTTTCACATTTATTTATTTATTGATGGGGAATAAGAACGGTGTGGTCAAACACAGATGTGCACTTTATAAAGATTTACTTGTGTGTATGTGTGGGTGCCCCTGTTTGAGTTTTGTACACATGTTGCAGATACCCATGGAGTCTAAAAAGGGGTTTCAGACCCCAGCAGCTGGGGGTATAGGCAGTTGTGAGCTGCCTTATGTGCTTGCTAGGAACTGAACTTGGGTCCTCTGCAGGATGGGACTTTCTGAACACACTATGCGCTCCGGCTGTGACGCAAACAGTCTGAGCACCCTGCACATCTTCTGCCTACTCCATCCTGTGAAAGCTCACATCTCCCCTCCCCAAGCCGACCCAAGACAGAAGCAGCAGACACACCCAGGAGGGCAGGAATTAACAAGATGGGAGCAGACAGACACACTGCAGAGGCAACCTTACAGACCCTTGCAGATTTTCCACCACTATCTCACTGCTATCTCAAAAATGTTGAAGAACAGCAAAGTCTGCCTTTCACAGTCAGTGGAAGAAGCCAGGAAGGGGAGGCGGGGTCTGTGACGGGCACGGTGAGCCTGTGGAGAGGGGGTGTCCAGCCATGGCTGTCTGGGAGCGAGGATCCTGAAGATCCCAGTTAGGAGGATGGCTGTCCCAGATGTCCTGTTCAGGCTTACAGATGTGGTATACCTCAATGGCAGCTGGCCTGGGACTTAGTGGATTCAGGCCTTACTAATCCTTACAGAGACGACGAAGAGACATCACTAGCCAAAGACCAAATATGCTCGATTGGGGAGCAGTGTGCCTAGGTCACAGAATAGAAAAATCCAGCAATGAAAGAAAATTAAAACCCAGAGCCAAAGGGGGTTTGGAAATATTGTGAATTTAATTTTGTCATTTGTTCTAATCTAAATGCAGTCTGTGTTGTTTATTAGTTGACTCTGAGGTCATGAAAGAAACAGAGAAATTCCTGGAGAGGGAACTGAGCTGTAAGGTGGGAAGGACGGACAGAGGTTTGTCCCCTGCGCTGAGCCTGCAGTCCTAGTACCGCGCACAGCGCCCCCATTCTGTTCCTATGGTGACAGCGGCGCTGCTTCTGTTCCGAGCACCTCAGGCACCTTCTGATAGCATGCCAGCCTGGCTTTCTGTGGCGCTCTCTCCAGCTCTCAGGGGTCCCTGCAGGAGGGAGGACAACTTCCTTCACGGCTCTCATGCTGGTGTTACACACTTCCCTGAGCGTGCCAATAGGGTCACGGGCTTTGTCCTGATGTGAACACCAAATTGTTTCCTGTACTTCATAAGGGATCACCGCGTGTTGGTGAACCTCAACGGCTCCTCACAGTTCACACTTTTCCCAGTGAAATGTGGGGAGACTGGGGAACGTTGAGGAAGTGGGACTGGACGGTGGGAACAGGGCACAGGGTGCGCCTGGGAGAGCCACGCCAGCCCCTGGTTCCTGCCTTACTCTCTGCCGCCTGGTCCCTCACGATGTGAACGGCCTTAGTCTCAGGTTCTGCCACGCCTGCTCCGCAGTGATGTGGGACCTTCTGCAGCAGTGAGCTGAGCTGACCTGTGAGGGGGTGTGGTCAGCACAGCATGGAGTCACTAAGGACCCTGCAGTACGCAGGTCTCTGCTACAGAGCGTGAATCACATGAATCACGCTGTGGCTCACACACACTCCCCCACCCGCTCCCAAAACAACCCCCCCCAAACCACACAAGCCTTCTCTAAACTAAGAAACTTTCTTCACCTCTTCTGTCATTTTTTTTTTTTCTGCATATCTTCCCTGTGGCTTTCTGGAGCTTCTTTTAGTTTAATATTGGGGATTCCTATTTGGTCTTTTTTTTTTTTTTTAATCTGTTTTTGTCTTTTGTCCTTTTTCTCCTTCTCTTGATTTTATTTTACAGACAATTATCTTGAGTTCCAACTCCCCTATCAAACATTTAAAATTACTATTTTTAATTTTCAAGAGCAGTTGAGATCCATAGGATAGTACAGGGGGGTAAGGCTGATCCCTTCCGTGGGAGGCAGCAAAAGGCCCGTCAGATCACCTGTTAGCAGAACATGAAATGCCAGGGAAATCCTGCCCAGCACAGAGTCAGCTGACTGAACTTCTTTACTGAACTTGAGTGATTCGCTGAGGTGGGCGAGCAAATGAGAAAACAAGTATCTATGAAACACGAGCAAGTGGTTGTGAGAAAGAAAGTAATCTTGAAAACTAATTATAAGATAAACAAAGTTTAAAATCACAGTAGAAGGATTGGACTATAAATAAATAAATATAAATGTTTCCTCCCATAAGATGATAGGAAATAAAATCAGGAATACAGCAGAAAGCCCGATATTAAACCAAAGAAGAAGCAACAGCAGAATGAAATGACAAGGAGAGGTGGGAAAGCCGCCAAGGCCCTGAGGAGACAGAGCTCCATACGGTGCCGCCAGGCACCCCGCCTGCACCCAGAACAGCACAGAACTTCAAGACACACGTTTCTGAAATACAGGCCTAAAGACGTTATTTAAAACCTCCCAGGAGAAAGCCAGGCATGGTGGGCACGCCTGTGTGAAAGCATCTGAGGGGCAGAGACAGGAGGACTGTAATACGAGGTCTGCATGGGCTATAAAGGAAGACCCCCACCTCAAGAAAACCAAGGGAAAAAACAGGCCATGGGACAGGAAAGCATAGTAGGACCAGGCATCTCAGCAGCAAAAACAGAAGCTAGACTGTCATGGACACCGTAAACACCGAGTAAACACTTTTCTAGGTATTGTTATGTAGCCAGCCACAGAAACAGTGCTTGACAACTTTGTCTCCCAAGTCCCCAGAGAGAATTCTCAGTGTCAACAGGAAGGGTAAACTGAGGAAGCAGCAGATGTAGCAGGGCAGCAGCAGCAGCAGCAGCAGCAGCAGGGAGAGACAGCAGCAGCAGCAGCAGCAGGCAGGAGCAGAAGCAGGAGGCAGCAGGGAGAGACAGCAGCAGCAGCAGCAGCAGCAGCAGCAACAGCAGGCAGGGGCAGAAGCAGGAGGCAGGGGCAGCAGCAGGGGCAGAAGCAGCAGCAGCAACAGCAGGCAGGGGCAGAAGCAGGAGCCGGGAGCAGCAGCAGGCAGAAGAATGGTTAGCATGTGCCTGTGGGAGGCTCCAGGGTGAGGGGAGACTCCTGCAGTCTCAAGGGAGAACAGGGAAAATAATAATCGTTTGTTAGAAAGACAGCAACAGGCAAATGAAAGTCAAGACAAATCAGCTTTTGTTTTTTAAGGCAAACATGACTGCAGGAGAAATAGGGGTTGTTTGTGAAGAGACATGGTCAGTAGACAACCTTAGCACACTCAGGATAATAAACACTCTTAACCCCACACTGGGACACCGTCATTTTGGAGGAAATGAAACAAGGGAAAGCAGGCTGTGGCAGCACAGGAGCCAGTATGTTTAAGAAAGGCTGAAGAAGAACTTCACTGAGTTCAACTAAGAGCCAGGGGAGATTATCTACAAGGCCTTGGAGGCACAGAGGAGAGCCGGCAGGAGCAGGAGCCACTGTCTGCGGGCAGCATTGCCTTCACTTTCCTCTTTTGGTTGGTAAAGTATGTAAACGCACTCACTGAAAACACAAATTCATTTAAAACACACCAGAGAGAGGTCAGGTCTCTGTGCTGGAAGCTGCCAGGGGTACTCTGAAGTCAGAGAGGAAGAGAGAAAGGGAGGGAGGGAAGAAGGGAGGGAGGGACAGAAGGAGGAAGGAAGGGACAGAAGTAGGGAGGCAGGGAGGGAAGGAGAAAGGGAGACAGGAAGACAGGGAGGAAGGGAGGGAAGGAGAGAAGGAGGGAGGGAAGGAGAGAAGGAGAGAGGGAAGGAGGGAGGGAGGGGGAAGGAGGGCACGCTGTGACTCACAGATGGAAGGACCCACTCAGTTGTAAAAAGATGTGGGTGTAAAGCCAGCCTCATAGCCTGAGCTGCTCTTCAGTGATTTCCCATAATCCTCTTTCCTTTGCATTTCCATTTCAGTGCATCTAAGCCTCTCTACCCTGAGACACACAGAGAAAAGCAAGCATGGCCCTTAGCCCCTTCTCTTCTCCTTAGTGTGTCTGACCTCTGTGGTTAGCTGTCCTCTGTGTTACCAGTCCTCACCAGCCCCTGAGGGCAACCACCTTCATGCTGCTGATTCCCCCAGGCGCTGCTGGATGCTCCTGTTACCCTTGAAGCCTCTGGCATGACGGTCTGTTCCTCACAGGCTGCTCTCTTGCCTTGCCCTCAGCTCCCTCCCAGAACTCCCCCTATGTTTCCAACCCCAGCTGCATGGATGCTCCCTGTCCTCTGGGGACAGGGTTTCATCCGCACAGCCCCTACATGCCTCCACCTGCAGGCAATCCTCTCTGGAGCCTCAACTTACCCTCTGAACAAACAGCAGACCTATTCTGTGGGGCCAGAGCCCAGCGGGTCTCTACAGTCCGTCTGCTGTGTTTGGACATCTGGAACACTTTAAATCTAGCTTTCTGGGTACCCTGACACCTCACTCTAGCTAGTACCACAGCTCCTGTTTCTACCCAGACTGGAAGCTTTGGAGTTACTCTTAGCAACTCCTTTTCTTTCCTCACATCAAATTTGCCACCAAGCCCTGAAGATTATTATTCCTAACTATTTTATTCCCACGGCCACGGTCCAAGTCTGGGCCCCTGTCACTCTCACCTGGCCCACCTCTGGAGCCTAATCTAGTCCACCATCTGTACCAAGCCTGCTGCAGTCCAGGAAGACGAAACTGCTTCAAAACAAACAGACTGAGGGCTCTATCACCGTCTGCAAAATCCCAGGCGCCTCACCAGGCCGGGACACGTTTCCTGAAACACCATTCACAACAGAAGGTGACCGGTTTCCAGAGAGAGCATCCGTGTCTCTGCCGCCACCACAGGCTCATGGCACTGCCTGGCCTGTCACTCCCAGAACTGGAAAGGTGGTTCTGCTTCACTTTCGGGATCCAGAAGAGCAACATCATTGGAAATTTTATGCAGAAAATGAAACGAGTCAGTTACTGTGTATGCAAGCACACAGACACGACTCCGGGCAAACTGTGCATGCAAGCACACAGACACGACTGCGGGCATCGGACTTTGCTATGCGGCGTGTCTACAGTGTGTCCGCAGTGCCGTGGGGCTGATTCTGCGGACCCGCGAAGCGACAACGCCCTCACTCTGCGCCTGCCTCGAAAGCCGCCGTGCCCCACCTGCCTCGGAAGCTGACCACCGTCCCCTACTTTGTTTCACATAAACCGCCAGGGTCCAGACCGACCGTGCTGAGCGGCCCTTCCTCTTAAGGCTGAGCTGTAGTCCACGGTGGGCACGGAGAGTCTTTTAAATGATTTTCTCCCGGGTGGGCAATGGAAGGACTCGACGGCACTCCTGCTCATCTTCTGCTTCCTTTTTACGTTTTGGTCCGTTCACGGCGAGGATTTTTATTCTGCACACCCCTAAGCTTGAGGCTGCCACCTCTGCTCTCTAAGAGGCCAGGACACAGCTGCACTTGGCCACCCGCCCTGAGCCGTCGGCCCTCCATCGGGGCCTCCCTTCTTTCCGAAGGTCTCTCTATCCCTCCTAGTGTGCGCCGGTCTTCAAGACAGCGTCATCGCTTTGCCTCCCCCACTTTAGGCATTTACTTTACTGCTTTTAGTCATGTACATGTGTGTGTTGGGGTGTGGGTATGTGCATGTGAGTGCAGGGGTCGGTGGAGGCCAAAAGAGGGTGTGGGATCCTCCGGAGCTGGAGTCACGGTGGTTCTGAGCCACCAGACATGGATGCTGGGAGTCAGCTGTGGTCCTGGAAGAGCAGCACTCAGTCACGGAGCCAGCTCTCCATCCTGTCTTCTTTTCTTGAAGGCCAGTTGCACCAGGAATTCACTTAGAATTCCGGGATCACACATACGTTTTGCCCCTTGAAGTTGACATTGCATTGTCTTCCAGTTTCCAGTGTCTCTGTTGAAAAGCCTCGAACACGCTGTCCGCATTGCTCTTTCCAGTGACTCTGCACCAGCTCCCTGAGGCTTCCCCTCAGCATTTTTGCACATTCTTTGCTTTGGTATTTGTGCTGTAATGCTCTTCAGAGGTCCTTACCCACACAGTGGAGTCTGTAAACCCGTGGCTTGATGCTTCTGTCAGCGTCACACTTCTTGGCCAGTGTAGACTCTGCAGACACACACAGCAGCTCCCTCTGTGCGTCTGCCTCTCTTTAGCACTCCCCTCATCTCTGGGTCGGCTTGAGTACCTTCTAGGACCTTTACAGCTTACGCATCCTAATGTTTGCTGTGTCTAACCTGCTGTTAAGCCCACCAGACCTTACCTGTTCCTCATGATGCTTTCCACTTCCAGCACATCCTTTGATTATTTTCCAAACATGTCAGTTCCCTGGTCAAATTCTTTGTATCTGTGTGTATCCCATGAGCAAAATAGCAAAAGCCACTCTGCACCTTCATGTGCCCCTGGCTCTGCTTCTGCTCTCTTTTATCTGATCCTCAGGTCCTGTGTTTCTTTCAAGGGCTTAATGTGTGTGTGTGTTTAATTAATGAAAAACTAATTATGAAAATCATACTGCTGTAGATGATGCTACTTTTTATAATGCAGATGGATTATAGATTACAAATATTCCTCTATTGGGTTATTATTTGGCACGAAGGTACCACTTCAGCCAGCTCACGCGTGTGTCTCCCTTAGTCTCTTTCACTCTTGGCTCAGAGCCCTGACAGGGGCGCTGCTGAAAGCAGCGGTTTCTTACCAACATCTCTCCTGCTTGATGGGTCTGCAGTCCAGTTCTCCCCCGGGAGAGTGAGACTACCAAGTAAAGACTTGATGCAGCCTTTGCTCTTGGTTTCTACGTCTGACCCCAGCTATCCAGGACTCGGGCGTCAGGCCAGGCCTGGGGGCGGCTGCGGGCGGAAGCCGGTTGCAGGTGGCTCTTTCCTGCGGGATCTGTAATAGGGTCTTGACCCCCGGCCATGCCGACATCAGTGACTTTCTGGGTTTGTCTTCTGGTCTCAGTGTGTGTCACATGGTCTTGGCTAATGCGTTCTGATTGGCTCAGCCGATCCGCTCTGTGAACAGGGAAACTCTGCAAGAGGAAACAGCAGATGTGAGGCCTGCTCCGTGCTTCCCTCCACTCTGGGGTCTTGGTGTTCAAGTCCCGGCTGTACCTTTGCTTTGGTGCCCTCAAATAACTTTTGTGAAAACATTTGTTTTCCAACGTGTATAATTCTTCTCAGAAGGGGTGTTAGTTTGACTGCCATAGGCCTGGCCCCTCTGTTTAGGCAGCTAGGGCTCTGGGGCTTTGAGGAGGCAGGGCAGGGTCTGGATAGGGGATAGCTCACAGGCTGGAAGAGTGGTGAGAACGTGAGGTCCTACCTATTCATAATCCACACACGTACACACCCCCACAGCCACACACGTAGATTCACGTGCCCCCACGCAGACACGGAGCACACACAGTGTAACAGGACGTGACTCCGTCCCACGGCACCGCTGACGTCCTGTGCTGTTCACAGATACACTCTAGGCCCCGCACCTTTTGGCCAGCTCTTCTCCTCCTGTCCTTCCCTCCTCCGTCTGCCAGCTCCCGGAAACCACTGCTCTACAGCCCGAACCTCAGCCCATTTCAGTTTCTCTGTCTAGTTAGGGCCGGGTAATACTCGCCCTTCTTCTCAGCTTATTTCACTGAGCACAGTGTCCTTTAGGATATGCTTCTGTTTGTGGCCCACTGTGAAGGGGGCTGCCGGAAATAAAGGAATGTCTCTGTGTCTTCAACATTCAGGGTTCAACTCCTTTCATCTACACCCAAAAATGGTGTAGGAGCCTCTTTCCTGTCTTCCACAGTGGCTGTATTACTTTATATTTCCACCAACAGTGTGTAAAACAACAACATTCACCACCTCTTGCTTTCTTTCAGTAGCTATTTTGATGGGTGTAAGATTACAGCTCTTTGGTTTGTTTTGTTTTATTTTTGGATTTTTTGGGGTTGCTTATTTCTTTGCAGGGTCTCCATACATAGGTGCGGAAGACTGGGAGCTCACCATGTAGACAAGGCTGACCTCGAACTCACAGAGATCCCCTGAGATTTGGCTGTGTGCCACTACATCTAGCTGGAGAAGTTTAAATGTTTTGTGTGAGTGTTTGTGCGCCACGTACACGCGCCACAGTGTGCCAGAAGAGGCCACTGGATCTGGTCTGGGAGCGACAGGTGCTGTGAGCTGCCAGTGGGTGCTGGGAACTGGCCCCCGGTCCTCTGAGAGTGTAGCAAGTGCTCCTAACAGAGAGCCATCTTGCCAGTCCCTCTCTGTGGTTTTGGCTTGCAATTCTGTGATGCTCACTCTCATCGTGGCCTGCTGAGTGATTACTGCGCAGGGACTTAGTAGACTGTGACAGAGGCCCGGGCCTCAACAATGGCTGACTCGTGCAGGAGAGGGTGGGAAGCTGGCAGGTGCTCAGCACCCAAGGATGAACAACTCAGCGCTCCAAATCCAGCCCTGGAGACCCAGTGGGGTCCTGGAGAGCCACTGCTCTTCAGTCCATGCTGGAAGGCCGAGGAATCTGGGTTCCTGTGTCAGCAAAGGAAAACAGCAGCAAAAGGACTGATGCCCTCACAGGGGCAAAGGTAGGCAAGAGCTTTTATCGCACACCTGAAGGACTCACTCGCTTCACTTAATCCTCCCTGGACCCACCGACTAGTGCAGAAGCTCCTAGTCCACCCAGACCCTGTCAAGTTCTCAGTCAAGAACCGCCAGGGCTGGGCAGGTACCTCAGTGGTTAAAGCACTTGCACGTGAGCACGGAGGCCCATGTGAAATGTCAGGAGAACAGGGAGCCCACCTGCAGAGAGGGGATCCCCAGAGAGAGCTGGCCAGCACAACTAGTCACATGGGCGAGTCCTGGACCTGCCCAGGAGACCGTGCCTCAGGGAGCGAGGAGGAAGTGTCATCAGGGATAATCGGTGACACCAACCACGGGCCTCCACACGCATGAACATAATGTTGTGGCCACATACAAGCAAACTCACACACACACACACACACACACACACACACACACACACACGTACATCACACACATGCTCACATCGCACACACACAAAGGCAAAAAGGGTGGGGGAGAGTAGCTATCACAAATGGAAACCCTTTCATGTGTCTCTTGATTTTCTTTAAAGAAGGTTGTTCAAGTTCCTTCCCAGTATACTTTATCTATTGTCTGTTTATCCACCAAAATCTGAGTGATCACATACCTCAACAAAGTGAAAACCTGACTTGAGGCATCTGCACCTATAGGAGTCCTGGGCCCTGAGATTTCCCTCTAAAGAGTGTTCTAGCCTTAGCTGTGAGGCTGTGGAGATGAGCTGTCAGAGACCCAACCAGAGAGTAAAGGGTCTGTGGGGCCAGGGGGCGCCCTGCTCTGCAGCATCATTGGCGTGGGCTTCAGACCACCTTCCAGATCTAGGCGGACTGATGTTCCACGCCAGAGGAGAAGACTGACTCACCAAAGACAGCAGCTGCCCACAAGGCCCCACTGTGTACACACAGTCACTACTGCACCGTCTGAAGGTTACACCAGTCTGGAGGGGGCCTGTGTGCCTGCACCCCCCCTTCAGGCTGCCCGCCCTACAGGATACGGCAGCCATCTCCCTTACTCTCTCAGACTGTAACAGAAGTCTGTCACATCGAGCCCCTGTCACGTCTGTGACAGTCATAGAATCACATTGTCGCGTGGCACTAGCTCCCAATAAAGCTCATTTCTGAAGAGGAATTGGTCTGGGCTTTCTTTTTCATGAACTGATTGAACCTGCACACGGTGTCTGGCAGGCAGACCTGCAGAGGTGGCTGCGCCTCTCCTGATCCGGAAGAGCTGCGTTGCGGTGCGCAGCCGGCCTCTCCATGCCCCTTGTCACTCTGCCCATGCCAGGGACCAATTCTAGCATCCGGGATAAACACCTTCTGAACAGCCTTGCCCGTGATAGCCCACCTGATGCAGTGACGTCAGGCACGGGGGCTTTTATAAAGCAGAAAGACCGCTGCAGCCTCTCCTGAGGGCCGGGCTTTCTTTCCCATGGAGGCTGGCTGTGAGCCGTAGTGACAGCTGTTGGCTGTGATAGGAAACAGGTGGCTTGGGGGATGTCCCCATCTGCTTCCACAAAGCCCATCCCTGCACACCGAGGGACACTGCCCCCTCCTGCTCAGCAGAATCAGGGTGAAAGCTGCTGGGTTTTCCCTGTACCCTCCCGCCTTTTAGCTACTTTCAGCTCACTGAGTCCATGGAGATTTCCTGAGCTGAGTCATGTCTGCTCCAGCACCTTCATTCCAAACTCGGCTTTTCTCAGAGGCTGGAGCTCGGACTTCATAGGAATGGTGGGTTTGTTACTGGACTGTTGATGGATGAAAATTTCCTCAGGAACACGATGCTGAAGAAGAAAAAGGGGCCAGAGGGAAACCTGTCTGGCAGAAATGACTTTCACACAGTTCTAGCGACTTGTCAGCTCAGCTTACTGGCCACTGTCCAGGCCATGGAGTCAATGCTGGGCGCAGCCAACGCTGGCTAAGCCTGCTTACACCGGCACGGCACGCCGGGGCCCTCTGTTTCAACTCCAGGACTCCGAGATGGGCGTGGGTCTGCAGGGTCTCTCTGTCCTCATCTCAGGAGGCCGTATCGGATACATCTCCTGCTCCCCATTATCCCCTTGGCTCATCGAGGACTGGGGGTCGGGCAGACTGGACTTGGGGCACAGGCTGTGACCCCTATAATAACAGGCTGAGCCAGGAGCTTTTATCCCACAACCCCAAACAGGCGGTGCCTCCCCGAAGCTCTTTCTGAGGCAAAGTTAAGGGGCAGTCAGTGATGACTTGTCAGCTCTCAGTTGGTAACCCGGCTGTCTGTCCACGTTCTCTCTCACACGCTGTGACGGGCAGTCGGTGGTGTGACCTGACTCTCAGCTGGTAACCCAGCTGTCTGTCCACGTTCTCTCTCACATGCTGTGACAGGCAGTTGGTGGTGTGACCTGACTCTCAGTTGGTAACCTGGCTCGTTCGTGCTCTTCCTCTCACACGCAGTCCTGAACTGAATCACAATGTGAAACTTGCCACTGCCGTTCCTCTCCAGAAACACAATCGTCAGGTTCTCCCCTCTGGTCACAGGTTGGCGGGGAGGAGGCTGCCTGGCTTCTTGCCCCCTCCTCTCGTGGTGGCCATCTCCCCCGCACCCTCACACCCTTGCTCTTAATGAAGCTCATCTCTGGGTTTTATAGGGAAGCCTCCTTCTCCTGCCCTGTTGCCTCTGGCTCTCTACATATTTGTCGTATTGTTTCTGGTGCCCTCGCTCCTGCCTGAGGCCCCATCAAGACCTCCAGCCCTCCTCCTGGTAGGCGGCATCTCTGTTGGCCTCCTTTCTGACTGACCAGGCGGCTCTCCCTCTCCTTCTCACACTCACACTCACGCCTCACTCTCCACACCCTGCACAGCTTGGTGACTACAGGGCTAGGCCGTCACACAGCCTCATCTTCTCTACAGATGCAGGGGCCTGAGTCCTCGTCTCCTCAAGCCCCAGCACCCGGGAAAGTGCTTGACCCAGAACAGGCCTCTAGTAAACCGAGCTGAGGGCAGGAGTGGGGCCCGGGCTTACTGGGCTGCTTTTACCTCGAGGGGAGCGAGCGCATCGGCAGAAAGGCTTGTGCACACACATCCTAACTTGGAGCACTGGTGTCGACAGGGACAGTGGAGGCTGGGTTCATTCCTGCGGATCAGTGGATCCCACCTCACCCTTCCTCACACTGTGGCGACCCCCAGCCATCAAGTTGTTTTTGTTGTTACATCGTAACTGTACGTCAGCGGCAATTCTGAACTGTAATGTAAACATCCTGTATGTACGGTATCTGACGGGGTCATGACCCACAGGCTGAGAACCCCTGCCCTGCAGGGCGGCTCGGGCTTCCAGTTGGCATGCCCCCCCCCCCCACAGTCTTGGAGAGCGGTAGCGGTGGGTGGGCACCTGTGCTGTGTGGGAGAACATTGTCCTCGGAGGAAGGCCTGAGTTAGACGCGTGCTCGCAGCCAGTGCGGGGAAGGGCTTCCAGCTGTCCTCAGGAGCTGGGCTTTAGGTACTGCACACCTTGGACAAAGATGTGTCTCCAGGGATGCCCAGGACCATCCCAAATGCTCACCCCTCTGGCCTCATCAGTAGGCCTTTGGAAGCAGCTTCCTTCAGGCCACAGCGGGTGCGGGTTCTCTGCCACAGAGTCGGATGTGAGGCCTGGTGGCAGGGTCTGGCTCTCCCCTTCCCACATCCTGACTGTGTGTGATCTCAGGGAGGAAGGTTTCCTGTACAGACCTCAGGCTTGTCACCTGTAAAACAGGTCATGGGTGAGGCGAAGGCTCAGGCAGGAAGAGCTCGCTGCATGTGAGAGGAGCTGCATCCATGTAACAGTCGGGGTGGGGCTGCACAGCAGTAACCCCAGCGCTGGGAGGGAAGGGTGCAGACGGGGGTGGCTGCAACTTCGGCTGTGAGCTTGGTTCTGGTGAGAGAGCCCGTCTCTAGAGAGTAAGGCAGACGGCATCGGATAGGGCACCCATGTCCTCTTTGGCTCTGCGTGTGCAGCAGCTGACACGTGTACACACGTACCACACTGTCATGAGTGTTCGATTAGACACTGCTCCCAAGGCTCCCGCCATGCAGCCCTGCAGCTGCCGAGCTGTGGACCGTAACTGTGAAAAACTCCTGGGTGCTGAGGGTGACCCGGCGCCATGATTTTTACCACCAGCCGTTCCTTTTGGGCAGCGCCTGCCGGAAGCCAGCTTTGGACGGCAGCCGAGGCTGGTATCTAGGCTGCAGTCTGAAGCCGGGGCCTGCTGTGTTCAAAGTCTCTTGCCTTTCTGGCACTCAGAGTGAGCTGTGTTTCTTTGGCAGCACCATCGCGGCAGAGTCCAAACATCTCACGGGCAGGGGCTGTCCAGTGTGCGCTCTGGCTTTGCGGTGCTCGTCTGCATTCCCCAGTACCTTCCATGAAGCCCAATTAAACCCGCAGCCACCAGCATCGAGTCACACAATTGTTTGTTCTGGGTTATTGGCAGAGAGGCTGACAGTAGCCATCATGAAACACAGTCCGTTGTGTATTAAAATCATTTGCTTGGGGAGGGTGAGTGTTCACAGTTCCTGCGAAATCAAAAGCATGGCTCGTGTTCTACACTCTGGCCACAGCCTGGTCATCCCTCGGGACCCTGGACAGGATGAGGGACATAGCCACACTGTGTGTCTTTATCTGGTGACAGAGGTGAGAAATTTCTGGTGTTCACGAGCTAACACTCTATGAACATCCAAAGTCCCAATCTGAGCAGCAGAATACACACACACACACACACACACACACACACACACACACACACACGCAGGACTTGGAGGAGGCTGAGAAAAGAGGATTGCAAGCTCAAGGCTTTTCTGAGTTCAAGGCCAGTCTGGGCAACTTAGGGATATCTTGTTTCTAAATGAAGGTGTGAAACGCCCTTAGCTCTCCCCAGGAAGCCCATTCTCTCTGTCTCTGCACTGGCCAGTGCCCCAGAGAACCTTACAGATGGTCTGGGAACTGCTCCGCAGAGGTCCCCTCATCTCTGGTTTTCAGCACCATGGTTGTGCATTAGAAATGACAGCAGAAAGTACGTTATGTGACTTCAGCTACTGAGAGCCCTGCTCCTCAGGCCTAAGGAGGCCGTAAGCGCCAGGCCGAAGGGCAAACAGGGCTCAGGGAGCAGCACAGCCTTCCAGGGCACACACAGCCTTCCAGAACACACAGCCTTCCAGAACACACAGCCTTCCAGGGCACACAGCCTTCCAGAACACACAGCCTTCCAGAACACACAGCCTTCC
>NW_026593947.1:2437071-2453157 GCF_907164565.1 Psammomys obesus
CACAGCCTTCCAGAACACACAGCCTTCCAGAACACACAGCCTTCCAGGGCACACAGCCTTCCAGGGCACACAGCCTTCCAGGGCACACAGCCTTCCAGAACACACAGCCTTCCAGAACACACAGCCTTCCAGGGCACACAGCCTTCCAGAACACACAGCCTTCCAGAACACACAGCCTTCCAGAACACACAGCCTTCCAGAACACAGCCTTCCAGAACACACAGCCTTCCAGAACACACAGCCTTCCAGAACACACAGCCTTCCAGGGCTCACAGCCTTCCAGAACACACAGCCTTCCAGGGCACACAGCCTTGCAGGGCACACAGCCTTCCAGGGCACACAGCCTTCCAGGGCACATGGTGCTGTCAAAGATCTGAGCGGCCCAACTTCAGTGAAGTAGGCACACTCTCATTTTCTCTAAGCTTGCTGCAGCAGGCACACTGGCTCTAGGAGATCCCTGGATAGAGAGGCCTGCCCAGCAAGGCTCTGGGAGAGCAGCCTGGGAGGCAGATGGACAGCTGTCCCTGCTCTAGGCTGTGAGGTGTGTCCACCTTTCAAAGTGGTGGGGGTCAAGGGAAGAGTGGGAGAATGCAGGAACCAGATAGGTTTTATTAGGTGTGAGCTGATGTCTCGGAGGCCTGGGGCATACATCGCCCACTCGGCTTGCAGGAAGAGACTGGTCTCCACCTGCTGGGGTGGAGGAACTTTCCCTGAGTCTTTTCCTCGAAGCGAGGTACAGCAGCCGGTGTCTGGGGAAAGATGTGGACTCTTCCTATGACCCACAGTGACGGCAGGAGTGTGTGCATCTGGGCACGAGGGCACCCAAAAGCCTTGGCTCTGCCTGGCAGCTGGATGCAGGGAGTGTGAAACACTCCTGGGCTTCAGGAATGAAAACATCAGCAGGAGGCATAGCTGGCTTCCGCTTGACTGTCAAGGCGTGCTGTCCGCACCGGCCGGGGCTGGAGCCCTGACAGTAATCTGACCTGATGCACGATGGACGAGAGAGGGCTTGGCTGGTTCTGCACAAAGCACTGTAATCCTGAGAAAAGTCCACAGGCGTCTTCACACGCGCTCCATAGGGCTGATTCGTGGGAACTGACAACACAGGCCAGCCGTCTCTCCCGGCAAGTGGTGTTGCCTGTCTGAAGGTCACCCTGGCATCCTGAGCTATTTGAACTTTAGCATGGACCCCATCCCAGTTCAAGAGAAAAGCCTGAGGCACATACAGGGTGAGCCGTGTGTCTTAAAGGGCTAGCAACTGTTCTAGAACTTCTTAAAATTTATGTGGGGGTACATGTGTGTATATGTGTGTGTGTGTAGAGGCCAGAATTGATGCTAGCTGTCGCCCTTGCTCAGTCGCCTCTTCATGTCTGAGGTGAGCATGTTTCTCCCTGAACCTGGAGCTTACTACTTAGCAAGGCTGACTGGCCATCGAAGGCCAGAGATCTCCTTGTCCTGCTTCCCTCATACGGGGATGACAGCCCCACATGGCTGGAAAGGACACTCAGGCTCAACATCTTCCTGGCTCCCGGTAGTTCATGACCTCAACTTCAGCACTCCCCAAATCCATGCCTTCCAGAGGAGCATCCCGCTGACACTCAGGAGGAACACTCCAGAATGCTCAGGGGTCCGGGCAGCCTTATCTCTTCTCTCCTCCTGTCCCGCCCATTTCACCCCATTTTCTCTTTTTATTTACAGTCCATTTTTCAGTTGCTCTTGAACTGGCTCACTATTTTAGGATGACCTTGAACTTCTGATCCTCCTGCCTCTATTCCCCGAGTTTGGAGATATGTGCCATTGCCCCAGGCTGGGCCCTTCCACTTTAAACTGATGCGTGGAATCTAGGGTGAGATTTCAATACATGCATACAATGTATAACGGTCAAATCTGGGTAATTACTGTACACGGAAGGACAAGGTCAGCCTAGGGGTGAAAACAGTCAGCTGGAGAATGGCGGGTTGGCTCTGGAGGGAAAAACCCTTGCTGGACAACTCTGGTTCCATCGTAGGAGCCCGCGGCGGAGCCAGGACCAACTTCTGAATCTGGTTTTCTGTCCTCCACACATGTGCTAGTGTATGTACCTGTGCAGGCTCGTGTGTGCAAGTGTGTGTGGAACGTGTGCACACACAGATGATGAATTGATAAGTCAACTTTTAAATAATTAAAATACAATTAAACGAGAGAAACTGACGTAAGTGTGTGCAAAGCAGAATGGCCACAGCTCACAGCGATTATCTGTGCGCTTGAAAATAACCACAGGAATGGCCGGCAAATACCCCCGGTCCCAGCCGTCTCATCCCACACCCCCTCAGAGAGCCAAGGGCTCAGCTGATGCCTCAGAGAGCCGCAGAGCTCACTTCTATGCCCTGTAGCCTCTGGCAGGATGCCAAGGCATCCCTGCTATTCTCCTCCTTGCTTCCCAATGAGCAGACTGCCAGAGCCAGTCTCAGTTTGGGAGTGACTCTGTTCAACAAGGAATTCCTGGTGGAAAGGTGGCACAACCAGCAGCTGGGCCAGTCCAGCTACAGCCCTTTCTTTTCTTTTTTTTCTGCCAGGTGACAGTAGCTCTGAGATGAAGAATGGCAGCTGGGTCTCCTCTGGGTGACCCCAAGCCGGGGCCCGAGCGGGAGCAGGGCAGACCTAGGGCTGGAATGCTGCAGTGAGGCCCTGCCTTACCGCTCCCCTCCCCGCACTGGCAGGTGTTCTGCGTGGATGGTGCAAGCAGGACTTCTCACCTGGGAGCTGAGTCAACACCAAAGGGTGTTAAGACGCTGGCACATGCACATCCTGTGCCACCAGCTTCCCTGACTCCTGCGGGGCCTCCAGGGACGTTCTGGAAGCCCCTCCGCCTATTTGACTACGGTGGCTGAGTTCTCTGCACTCGGGGTACTGGAGCCCTTCACAGTTCGTTTCCCTCTTCATTATAAAGCTTCACTGGGGACGAATCCACTGATCCCCCATACTCTGGCACATACACACAGCTCTAGAATATTCTGTACGAATGAGCAACCAATAGTTCTTAAATATGAATGGGTTTTTCTCAGTGACCTCTTACCTGCCATCCCCACACTATTGGGGGGTGGTGGAATTCATCAAGACCCGGGTCTCTGCTTCTCCAGAGCTGGGGTCACTAGTAAAAGCTGCCACACCTGGCCTTTTATGTGGACTCTGGGAATTGAACATGGGCCCTCATGCCTGTGCAGCAGGCACTTTACCGGCTGAGCTGTCTCCTGAGCCCCAACCCTACAGTTATTAATGGCATGAATCACTGGATTATTTAAAAGTCAAGGAACTGACATTGCTCGCCGGGATAGGGCATTGGGCTGATACAGGGCCAATACTTTAGCTTTTGTGTGAGTAAATTGTTCTCTTTTAATTAACTAATCAATTAATCACTTTACAGCCTGATCCAAGCCCCTCTCTCCTCTCCTCCCTGTCCCACCCTATGTCCCCATCCCCTTGTGCTCCTCTCTCCTTCTTCTCAGAGAAGGAGAGCCCCCAAGGGGTACCTCAAGTCCCAGCAGGACTAAGCACATCCTCTCCCACTGAGGCCAGACAAGGCAGCCCAGCTAGGGGGAAGGGATGCAGAGGCAGCAGCAGAGCTGGATAGCCCTACTCCCGTTGCCAGGAGATGCACAGGAAGTGCAAGCTGCACGTCTGCTACATATGTGTAGGTGCCTAGGTCCAGCCTACGCCTGCTCTTTGGTTGGGGCTCTGGTGAGCCCACATGGGCGAATAAACTTTTAATGACACTGTGAGGTTTTGAATGAGAGCGTCCCCCACTCCTCCGCCACCCCTGCTTGGTCACTGGAAGAACTGTCTGGGAGGACGAGGACGCATGGCCTTGGAGGAGGTGTGTCATTGGGAGCGGGCACTGAGGTCTCTAAAGCCCACACCTCTCTGCGCACTGGTTTCGGGTCAGGATGCAAAGCCCCCAGCTACGGCTGCACCGTCACAGTGCCTCGTGTGCCGCCGTGCTCCTACCCCGTGACAGACTAGCCTTCCAACACTGTGAGCAAGCCTCCAGCCAAATGCTTTCCCTGTAAGCTGCCTTGGTCATGGTGTCTCTTCCACTGTGGAACCCGAGACCCGCATCCTGGGAGAACGAGGCTTTTGCTTTAGGGTAGATTGTATTGTTAGATACCGCTATGGCCAGTATCATTTTCAACTTACGTCACATTTTCCATTTCCATTACAGCTCTGGAAATAGCTCAAAGGCGGAGCTTAATGCAGGAGCAAGAGGGCCCTCGTGCGGTCCCCGGAACCCTGCAAATGCTGTGGGTGCGGCCTCAGAGAGGGGGATCCCCACAGTAAGCCAGCTAGCTAGACCAGCCTTTTTGGGAAAACTCCAGGTTTGGGTGGAAGACCCTGCTTCAGAGAATAAGGTGGAAGAGTGATCAAGAAAGAACCCTGAAGCTGATACCACGCTCAGGCCTCCACACGCATGTGCAGCACACGGAAGCACGTGAACACACGCACTCCACAGCGTTCGGAGAGAGAAGGGAAAAATGAAAACCGCCTCAACAACAGCAAACGCCCGGGCAATTGGCTACATCTGTTCCTCAAAACCCAGCAAGCCTGAGCCGCAGGAGGTCGGGCGCTGACCGGTCCGGAGCGAACGAAGCCTCTGAGCATCGCTGCCTGCATCAGGAGCAGCTGGCCACACGCAGGCCACAGGCGGGCTCTTGGCCACAAGCACTTCACACGCAGTTTAACAATCTGGCGAGGATCCGTTCCGCCCGGCACACACACTCACGGCCTCTCCCTCCGTCCCTGCATCTGACACGACCCTCTCCCCCTCCGCTGACATGGCCTCCACAGCGTCCCCACTGGAGGGGCCCCTGGACGCCCTGAGGGGCTCCTGCTCCCCACACATCTTGACATTCCCAGTCCCCCGAACTCCTTTAGGAAGTCTATAATCTGAACTCGACCCAACTTTTAGTTCTGCAGTGACACTCCAAGACATGCTCACTCAGGCTGGTGCCACAAGGAAGTCTTGTTCCCTGGAACTGCCTGCTGCCTGCTGCCTGCTGCTGTCTGTGACCAGGCTTCCTGTCACAGTGGCTATGCACGAACATTCTGAAACTGTAAGCAAGTCAGCAATTAAATGCTTTCTTTTAAAAATTGCCTTCGTCATGATGTCTCCTCTCAGCAACAGGACAGTAGCTAAGACAATCCTCCGTTATCTGTGCACACACACGTATGTGTCCCCATGTACCTGTGTGTAGGTGTGCACGCGACGTCCTGGGACGTATGAACTCTCTTTCCAGGCAAGTATGCTCTCTCGTGACTGAATTTAAACGTGAACATGTTTACTGAGGCGCAGGTGCCGGCCACCGTAATTTCCACTTGTAGATTCTCTTTGGTGCCGTTCCAGCTCTGTCTCTGCAGAATATGTTATTGTCTGGTGCTGCTGTAACATGAGCATTGCGACTGCAGGTCATACATAACTCTCCCGTGGACCGAGATCACGGGGGGGGGGTGCCTGTGTATGTTCCAGTGCGGGGGCACATGCATGTGTGTGTGCGTGAGTCTGTTTGAGTGTGCACGCGTGTACCTGCGTGTGTGTGTGTGCATATGTGAGTATGTGATGTGTGTGTGTGTGTGTGAGTATGTGATGTGTGTGTGGGGGGGGGGGGGGTGTGTGTGTGTGTGGGTGTGTGGTGTGGTGTGCTCGTGCGCACTTGTTTGGGGTAGTTACTGAAGTGCAAAGCCTCATGATCACCAATGCCCTTGCTCTGCATGCAGCCAGCGCTGCGGCAAGCATCATAGGTGTGTTCACAGGAAGTTCTTGCTTGAGGCAGAAGTCCTTAGGCAAAGTGTTGTTTGCTCTTTACAAACCCAGCTGCCTGTTGGGGTACACAGTGTGCCGCCCCTGCTGCAGAGGGCGTGGCAATGCCACACCCCAGCTGGGGAGTGAGAAGGGAGGTGAGGAGGAGGAGGGCCGCTAGTTTAGCACTGCAGCCAGGCTCATGGATGCCCAAAGGTCACAAGACAACAGGCCAGGAGGCCCCTGGGAGCTGGGGCAGGGCGGGTGGGGGAGGCACGGAGAGACGCCGCTGCACACTTAGGCATGACTTCTGCCACAATCAAATGCCAAGGCCTTCTCCCATGCAGAAGCAGAATCAGGACACCCAGAGCGGCTTCTCTCTAGAAGGGCCGAGCGCCACCTGAGGAGCCACCAGCTCTTCCAGGACAGCCACGTGCACGGGACTGCTGGGCGGGTCCTTTCCATTCAAGCATTTACTACAAATGTTTCTTATGCTCTTATCAAGCACACCAGCGAGAGCAATTTATGGACAGGTGAGAAAACCAGAGGCCAGATGAGCAAACACAAATGCACCTCCAGCAAGTCAGTGCCCAGGAGGCTGTCCCCTTGCTACCCACAGTCACGCCTCTGTGATAATTAGCCCCGTGCTTTCTTACTCTCTCTAAACAACCCTCAGCTGCTCCAGGCTGTGACAGAATGCAGTGGAAACGGAGGCTTCGAGTTTCACCATTTAACAATAGCTTCAGGTACAGGAAGCTATTGATTGAAATGGACACCAAAGCCTTCTCTTTACCCAGCTGGGTGACAGCTCTGGTCAGAACCCCAGAGGTCACAGAGACGTTGGCCCTGTGTGGATGGACGCGTGTGCAAAACAGGTGTAAGTTCCTGCTGTGGCCCCCTGACACGAGTTATAGTCCTCTGTCTTCATATCCTTGTCTATACATATCCATGTGACGATACCCCAAACATCTCATCCTACTGGATGTCGGGAAAAGGTCCACATACAGCCCGACCCCTGTTGCTAACTGCTAGGTGAGGCAGGATCACCGCCAGAATGCCATGACTGGTCCCGTCCCTTGCCCTGGCTCAGAAGGTGGGCAGAGCCCCACAGCAGACACACTTTGGAACCGTGTTACCTAAAATAATTTTTAGTTTTAAGGCTAGCTGTAGTTGAGTCCACAGATCCTTCTATTGTTCACGATCGCAGTTTTTTTTTAAAAGGTGCCTGGGTGTCCTGGTTAGCTCTGTGATGTCACACAGGCCAGAGTCAGCCGAGCAGGGAATCCCCATTGAGCCCAGGCCAGGGCAGCCTGTGGCCATGTCTCTGAGGGACTATGAGGCAGGATCGTCCAGCCCACTGTGGGTGGCAACATTTCCTGTGGGAGTTGGCGTGGGCTGTGAAAGAAAGCTAGCTAAACACCAAGCGAGAGCAGGCCCGAAGGTGGCGTCCTCCACGGTTTGTGCTGTCTGTCCTTAGCGACGAGTGAGGTTTGGGGTCAGAGGTGGTGTCCCTTTAAGCTGCCCTGACTTCCTTCAGTGGCGCCCTGTGACCTGAAGGAAAATAAACTGATGTTCTGTGTTCAGTCATTTTTCTCAAACGTGTGCCTTGCTGTATGGGTTCAAAGGCCAGGAGTGAGCTCTCAGGAGCAGTCTGGTGGAGGGCTGGGGGCTCACGTCTGGTTTCCTCAGCAAGCTACGTACTCATTCACAAATGGTTTGTCTAGTTTCTATACTGTTTCTTTGTAAATCTTTGCAGAAACGGGAAAACACTCACTCTTTTAATATTAATATGGAACTACGAAAGATGCTCAGTCATCAAAGCAACCTTGAGCACAAAAGCCAAGCTGGAAGCATGCATTACTTTGTCTGCAATTTTTGTAAAGCCACATAGCAACAAAGGCCTCGTGATTCTGGCTTAAAACCAGAAACGACACACATGACAGCAGAGCAGAAGGACTGTAAAGAAGCACAGACATTTACAGCCAACTGGACGGGGTGTTGCTGTTCTGTTTTGTTTTCTAAACTACGGGGCAAGAGTACAGAATGGAGGAAGAACCGGTTCTTCAGTAAAGACGCTGGGAAATTGGATATCCACATGCTGAAGAACGCAACTTACACGCCTCTTGCTGGTGCCGGGCAAGGAAAGGCAGGTAGCTTTAGGGGCAAACTCCTATATTAACCTGTCTTCCAACTGTCCTTTCTCTTCTTCTCTGAGAGTCTCTGGAGAAAACTAAGCAGACCTGTCAGGGCTCCTGTCTGTCATCTTTATGATGTAAGAAAAGCAGGCCTCAAAGTGTTCTTGACCACCTTCTTAAAATTTATCTATCTTTCTATCTATTCATTTATTTTGTGACAGGCTTCTCAGTGGTCTCCACTTCCCGATTGTGGGGAGGCTGTCTGGCCAGTCTCGGGAGCCTGTCTCCATGACCCCAGCACTGGGGACCTATGTCTCCTCATGCTTGGCTTTTTAACCAGGGCTTTCAAACTTTTATGACGAGCACTTTGCTGACTGAGTTATGCCCCACTGAATTAAAAATATTTTTTGAGAAGACTTCTGTCAGTGAAAAGGATGTTGTTCCAAATATTCACGAAATTTGCTCACAAGCCCCAGCTATTTAAATTCTACCTCCCACACTTGGCCACCTTAGCCCTCAGCTGGTGTTTACTCTAATCTTCCAAAACTCAATAATAGGGTGTGCTGGTGCTCCAGCTTAAAGTTTGTTGTCATGACAAAGCTCTCTAATCAAGATGAACTCAACTAAAGAGAGGTTATTTACTTTTAAAGGTCACAGTCAACCTCAAGGGTGTAAACAGGCAACCTGTCTACTCCATGGTATGGTTATGGGAAAGGTTTTACTGTCAATATGAGGGAGAGCACAGCCAGCGGCATCCAGAAGAGCCCAAATCAGAGAAAGACTCATAGCAGACTGGGCCTGGATGGGAGAGAAGCAAGAGCACAGTAGGGAGAGAGGGAGAGAGGGAGAGAGGGAGAGGGGGTTAGTGGCGAGGAAGAGAGGGGTGAGGGAGAGAGGGTGAGGGAGAGAGGGGTGAGGGACAGAGGGAGAAAGGGGTGGGAGAGAGGTGAGGGAGAGAAGGAGGGAGGGAGGAGGGGTGAGAGAGAGAAGGGAAGAGGGAGAGGGGTAAGGGAGAGAGGAAGGGAGAGAAGGGTGAGGGAGAGAGGGAGGAAGGAAGAGAGGGAAAAAGGGGTAAGGGAGAGAGGGAGGGAGAGAAGGGTGAGGGAGAGAGGGAGAGAGGAAAGAAGGAAGAGAGGGAGAGGGATGAGGGAGAGGAGTGAGGGAGAGAGGGAGAGAGGAGTGAGGAAAGAGGGAGAGAGGGGTGAGGGAGAGAGGAGTGAGGGAGGCCAGCGAGTGCCCCAGTATGCTGATAGGCACCTCTGATAGTGATAAGGGAAATGGCTCCTTGTAAAGAAGGGATCACAGGGTCCTGAGGGACACTGGCTTTTGTCTAGCTGCCAAAATGTGGGGAAACATACGTGAGGAAGCTGCTTCCAAGGAGCTCACTCACAGCTGAGGAAGTAGAGCAGGAAGCATGAGGAAGCTGCTTCCAAGGAGTTCACTCACAGCTGAGGAAGTAGAGCAGGAAGCGTGAGGAAGCGGCTTCATGGCTTGCTCGGAGGCCCATGGTTAACTGCTTTCTTCTGCAGCCCGGCATCACTTACAGAGGGAATGGTAGGCAGGACCTTGGGTACCAGGGCACGGAGACAGAAAAACTGGTCTAAGTAATTCCTCAATTGACTTCCCTTCTCAGCCCGCTTTGCTGAGCAGGACGATGAAGGCTGCCACCCAACAGGGATCCTCAGCATCTTCACACAAGACAAACTTCGATTGCTGAGTGACTTCCGGCTGACGCCAAATTCTTTCTTGACCTTCAGTGATAAATACCAACCTTTTGAAAGTGGGTTAAAGACTGTCGTGTTAATTTTAATTGTCAGTTTCTGGCTCAGGGAACACCCAGGGGCATTAGGTAGGCATGCCTCTGTCGGGTGGTTGAGGACATTTTCACGGGGATCAAATGAGGGGGAGACCTTCCTGAATGTTGACTCTGAACCCATGGGACAGGGGCTTCCTCTGCTTCCTGTGCTGAGGTGTGAGCAGCCTTCACACCTGCTACCACAGCTTCCAGCGGCTCCTGTGAACACACCTCCCTGAGGTGGTGACCGGTGTCCTCCTCCGAGCCTGAGCAGCAGTAAATTTCCCTTCGGTTTCTCTGTCAGATGTTTCACCAGCCAACACAAGCTCCTCTGGAGCCTTTTGCTTTGTTTTGAGATGAGGTCTCGTGTAGCCCGGGCTGGCTTTGAACTTGCTGTGTAGCCAAGGGCAGCTTTGAGCTGCCGGCCCTCCTCTTGTCTACACCCCATCGGTGATTCACCACAGGTGTGTGCCACCAGGACTCAGTGCTCTACAGTCCCGGGTTAGGGGTGTGACTGGACCCGGGGTCTCCCGTGTACCCGGCAATCAAGCTTGCAGCTGGGCCACATCAGCACCAGCTCTTCCGGAGTCTTGCTTCCTCCACGATTAACTGCTGCCAGGCTCTACACCTTTCTCCCCTCATTGTCCCCCACACCCTCCTCCGCACCCAGGACCAACACTTTGTGAGAGTTCTGACACCTGCTGTCACCCCGAACCGTCCACCCATGTGGAACAGGCCACACCAGTCCGCACAGCGACCCTTAATTAGCTGGGTGACAGTAACCCATGTCCTTGCCGGCCGGCTGATTCTGCTCCCTCATCTTGATCCAGACATGTACCAAATACCAGGCTTCTCTCAGACCCAGAGATGAGCCAGGGGCCAAGATGCCCTGCACATCTGTGATTGGCACAGTACTCTCAAGAGATACTGCCCATGCCAGTTCTACCCCACGGCCGGAGAAAGAAGGGAAGGAAGTCTTGCTAAAGCTACCTCCCCAAAGTCAGGCCAGCTGTTTAAAGAAAGCCTTTTAAAATCCTGACTGTCAGCACCCGCTGGCTTGCTCTACAGTCTTTACATTTGAGGGTTTTAATTCACATTTATTTATGTGATTCTTGAGTGTGCGTGTCGCAGCTCACACGTGGAAGATAAGAGTTCCACTTGTGGGAGGCAGAAGAAGGCCTCTGGTACCCAGGACTCACTGGTCACTGTGAGCTGCCTGATGTGGGTGCGGGGATGGGAGCTTGGGTCCTCCACACTGAGCAAGTGGGTAAGAGGCTGTGCGGTCTACACGGAGCTCTCCATGGTGTCTACACCTTATCTTCTCCATTGACGAAACGGACAGCAGCTACTCCGCACCTTCACCCGTCCGCTGTGCGGATGGTGGGGTCTCTCTGCCCGTTAGTCTGCAGCTCACTGATGCTGCCGGTGGTGTGTGTCTCCTCACGGGCGGGCCATGTCTGTCTACCTCTCAGGCTGCTTTCCAGATCACTCACCCCTTGACATCAGCTGGCTGTGCTTGACCTCTCATGTTCTTCCTACATTGGGAGTGCCAGACCTCTCCCAGATGGTTTCTCCCAGGCTGTGGCTCGTTTTTCATTCTCTTCCCAAGGTCTTTCACAGAGCAGACATTTTAAATTAATAATGACATTCTACGACACACTATCTGCGCATCGTAGTTACTGATGGAATCAAAGGACACGCTCAGTGGTGAAGGGCGTATGCTTCCCTCCAACAAAGCCTCAGCCGACCCAGCACACTCTCACAGGGAGCCAGCACCCCTTTCATTGACAGCTTTCCTTAGTAAGTACTTATCAGCTGGCTAATGAGTCATTCGGGGCTTAGCAGTGAGTCAGTGCTATGCCTGATGGTTGAGAGTCTGTTTTCCAACCCTTGACAATACCAGGGAATGATCTTCTAAAATATTTCTGCCTTTGCCCCCACAGAATCTCTCACAGCCATGTCTGCAATCCCTTCCATCATCCTGGAGTAGAATGGACCTGGGCCTGAACTCTTGAAGGCAGCAGGAGGAACCAAAGTCCAAGGTCAACTTTGACTACATAGTGAGTTGGAGCTCAGCTAGGTCTATGTGAGACCCCGTCTCAAAACAAAGGAAAACACCAGACAGCATTGGAAGACTCCTTCTGCGTGGACTGCAGCCCAGACAATCTGTAGGCATGTCTGGGGAGAAGTTTCTAGATTAGGTCGATCAAGGTGGGCAGACCCACTCTAAATATTAGTGGTGACACCCCAGGGACTGGAGTCCCAGACTGAATTAAAGAAAGAAACTGAACGCGAGTGGTGGCCTCAGACTCTGCTGCCAAGCCTTCTCCATCCTGGAGGACTGTGGCCTCAAGCTGTGACCTAAAAAAGGCCTTCAAACTTTCCTCAAGTTGCTTTGTCAGGTACTTTGTGGCATCACTGAGACGCTGTCTGATACAGCTTCCTAGTGGAAGACTGTTCCCCACTGGAAGACTGTTCTTTGTGAAGAGAGAAGAGACGCCATCTCTCTCTCTCCCCAGTGGTTTGAGTGACAGGATAAAACTCCCATCTGTGTCTCTGAGAAGAAGAGCTAGAATCACCGCCCCGGCCATGCTGCTTGGCTTGGCAGTGTGATTAGCTGAAAGGAGGAAACGGTTCAGCTAGTGGGGAAGGCACTAAGGACGAGAAAGCTCAATGACATGGACAAGCTGACCACAGCGGTCAGGTGATTAAGCCACAGTGCTTAGGCCTCTGTGTAAGCCAAGGGACTAGGGAGCCATGTGGGGCAGCCCGGCATCGCCACACGGAGAGAGCGGCCACAGCCTTGCATTCAAATCAGACTCTGGACTGGAGAAATGGCTTCCAGAAGACCTGATTTTGGTTCCCAGCATCCATGTTGGATGGCCCACAACCATCCGTGGCTCCAGTTCCAGGGGATCCAACGTGATCTCTGGTCTTTGAGGGCACCTGCACTGTGCACCAGTCCACACAGAGACACAGACATATGCACATAATTAAATCAAACTAAACTGAAACATATCGTTTAAAACCGGGTGAAGTCTAGAGGCTCAGGTTCAAGCAAGGCCCACAGGATGGCCAGGCCAGAAGTAGAGACCTGGCGGGAAGCAGGCCTGTTGTCTGTGGTCAGCCTGCCTCACCCTCGCCAGCACGGCCCGTCCTTTCTCCCATGTTCTCCGAGCAATGGCAGGACAGCCCTTGCCCCCGGCACTTCTCAAGCGCAGCACCTGCGGGGAAGCTCTTGCCGTGTTTGGCCTCCAGCCTGTGCAGGTGCCTCCTGCTCCTCTTCCAGCATGTGCATTTGCACAGTGCTGGGTCAGAGGGCGCCTGAGTGGTTACTCAGCTGCACCTGCTCCTTCTTTCTTAGACCTGCCTTTCGGGCCTTTCAGGTTTTATTTATTTATTTTAACTTTGCAAAACCACCCACTGCTTTCTGAGAACGTAAGGGACCCGTTTGTTTCATTCTGGCTAAAGTCTTATTTATACACTTAGGCAGAACAGCTCTCTGTTGGTTGAGCCAGGGCCTCGGCCATGCTAAGCAGGCGGATATCCACATTGGTTTGCGCCCAGCACAGCTGTCTGCAGTTCACGCCTCAGTCTTTCTACATTTTATGAAGTCAGTGCGGCTTGCTCTTTCACTGGATGACATTTCCTGGACCGTCTCTGCTGTCACAGAAGCACTAACCTGTGTGCACAGCTCATGCTCTGAGCCTATATATTTGTTTTAGGTGATTTGAATCTTTAGCCAGTTACAGAAGAGTAACAGGGTTCTGCTCACGCCATGTGCTCTGTGACATAATCTGCTAATGCAAATTTTTCTTTTTTAAAAAGATTTTATTTATTTATTTTTAAATTTTGAAGTGTGTTTGTGTATCTGTGGAGAGCTGGAGAAGGAGCCAGATCCCCTGGAGATGGAGTTGTGCGTGGTTGTGAAACATCCCAGTGTGGATGCTGGGAATCAATGTTGGTGCTTGGAAAGCACAAGCTTTTAGCTGCTGAGCCACACCTCCAGCCCCCTACTGCTTGCATAGTGGGTGAGACAGCAGGGGAGGAGGGCCCACCCTTCGGGTCTCGATCACCCCACAAGCTTGCCAGCGCGCACCCACCAACACTCTAGAGTCTGTATGGAACACCCCCCCTTTGTTTTTCGCTTTGTCAGAATTGATGGTAAAAAAACATGTTTCACCTCCTAAGCATGAGACTGAAGCAGCTTGCACACCCACAAGCCATCCCTGTACCCCTCCTTTGAACTGCCTGACAGTGTCATGCTCTGTTGGACTGTGTGTTGCTTTTATGCTTCACAGTGGCTGCTCCTGCCTGTGACGCCAGCACTCAGGAGGTGGAAGCCGGAGGGATTCTGGGAGTTTGAGGCCAGCCTGGGATAATACTCTGTTTCAAAAATACCAAAAGAAAAAGAAAAAGTGCTTTTTACCATTAAATGCACTCTAGCGTGTGGATTATAACTACCCCTTTACAATTATTCCAAGTGGTCAGTGTCCTGGCGAGTTTTATGTCAGCTTGACACAAGCCAGGGTCATCAGAGAGGAGGGAGGCTCAATGAGAAACAACTCCATAAAATCGGGCTGTAGGCAGGCCTGTGAGGCATTTTCTTAATTAGTGATCGATGGGGAGGCCCAGCCCACTGTGGCATCAGCCATCCCTGGGCTGTGGTCCCGGGTTCTATGAGAAAACAGCCGAGCCAGCCATGGGGAGCAAGCCAGTGAGCAGGACCCTCCATGGCCTCTGCATCGACTCCTGCCTCTGGCTCCTGCCTCCGGCTCCTGCCCTGCGTGAGTTCCTGTCCTGTGTGAGCTCCTGCCCTGACTTCCTTCAGTGGTGAGCTACCACCTGACCCAGAAGTGTAAGTCAGATAAACCCTTTCCTCCCCAGCTTGCTTTAGTTCAAGGTGTTTATCATAGAAACAGAAACCCTGGCAGAGACAGTCACGTCACATTTTCACCTGAGGATGATGACTTGACTTTTTAACCAACTTGCACAATCTTCAAGCTTTAAAAACTCACTTCTTTATGTATCTGTGTATGTTATAGGTGTTTGGCCTGAAGGCGTGTCTGTGTACCACGTGTGTTTCTGGGGCCCTTGGAGGCCAAAAGAGGCTGTTGTGTCACAGAGACTGAAGTTACAGACAGTGGTGAGCTGCCATGTGGGCAGCAGGAACCAAACCTAGGTCCTCTGGAAGAGCAGCCAGTGCTCTTCACCACTGAGCCATCTCTCCAGACCCGACTTTAAGTGTAAAAAAAGTTTCTTTAAAAAATTCTAATTTATTTCTTAAAAAAAAAAAACAACTTTAGTTCATATTATTGTGTGTATATGTGTGTGTATGTCTGTATGTTTATTTTATGTGTGCTGTCTGTGTGAGTGTGTGTCTGTAGGTGTATGTGTCTACGTGTGTCTGTCTGTGAGTGTGTCTAGGTGAGTGTGAGCACAAGTGTGCCACAGCATGTGTGTGGAGGAGGTCAGATGACTTTTGGGAGTGGCTCTCCTCCCAGGGAGTTACTCTATTTGGCCTCTCATCCTCTGTGAGGGCTTCTAGCTTTGCTCCACATAAGGTTAAGGACATAACCACCCCCATTTTCTCTAGTGTTCAGGAGGTGTGAGGCCCCAACTGTACACCCGGCTCTGCACACAGGGAGATGCCCCAGCGCCATGGTCTGTCCGGGCCGCGTTACCCGCTGGGTACAGAGCTCTTCTCTCTCTCCCAGTTTGACCAGGTCCCTGACGGCTCCAGCAACTCTTTCTCCAGGTTACATTTTCTTTGTTTCTTAAAATAAACGTTTCGGTACCTTCACAGGGACAGCGTTACAAGTGAACTCGGGTGGGAGGAGGCATGCTTTTATCCTAGGAGCTTTAAAGCTTGCTTTCAGACAGCCCCATCAACTTGGACCGTGCTTGCATGGGGATTTGAAGTGTTTCCTTGAGCTTGTGAATGGTTCTTTTCTCCACACGCATTCCCCTCTTGTCTGTGGCTCCCGTTACAGTCTACAGATGCTGAGGGTCTCTGTTAGGATCTGACTGACCTGTCCCCATCAGCTTATGAGTTGAAACACCTTGTCCCCGGTCAGTGGAAAGTTTGGGAAAGATGTGAAAACTCTGGGAGGAGGCTTCGGAGTGAAGGAAATGGGTCTCTGGCCAGGGGTGGGAGGTTGTAAGCGAACCTGGCTCCCTCTCTAGTCTGCTCTCTGAGCCATCCAGATGTTGAGTGAGCCTTCCCTGATGTGGAGGACAGTGTTCCCTTAGACCGCAAGCCAAAGAAGGAGCAGCATTAACACATCCCTTAAAGCCTGTCCATTCCATTGGCCACGTCACTAACGTACCCCTTAAAGCCTCGCCGTGTCCACTGGCCACGTCACTAACGTGCCCCTTAAAGCCTC
>NW_026593947.1:2453167-2477992 GCF_907164565.1 Psammomys obesus
TGTCCACTGGCCACGTCACTAACGTGCCCCTTAAAGCCTTGCCGTGTCTACTGGCCATGCACTTCCTGCCACAGACCTCCAGGCGCCACATTTGTCTCTTTTGTCACAGTTTTTCTTGTTCCAACATCACTTCTCACCATACCCTTCATCTGAAAACAGTAAAATTATCCTGAGGACAGCCAGAGATCTATCGCAGGGCCAAGCTCAGAGGGCTGAGATACCCAGCTAGTGGCAGGACATTGCAGCTCCTTCCAGAGGGTCCCCGTGAAGCCGAAAAGAGGGAAGAAGGGAGGCACACAGGGAGGAGGGCAATGGGTCACCAGGCCTGGACAATGATGACCCTGAAACAATGAGGCCCCTGGAGACAGGTGCCAGTGGGCAGAGAAGGCGCAGTGCCCATTCACCTGCTTTTGGCCCTGTCTCTCCTGGAAGGACCACAGCTTTCTGGTGGTCAGTGGCTGCCAGCTGGAATAGGGGACGTGTGGCATTCCCACAGGTGGGCGTCCCCACCCCACAGGTGGGCATTCCCACAGGTGGGCATTCCCACAGGTGGGCATCCCCACCCCACAGGTGGCGTGCCTACAGGTGGGCATCCACACAGGTGGGTGTCCCCACAGGCGGCGTGCACTTTCTGGTGCTGGCACCTGCATCTCCCTGGAAGCACCTTCCACTTATCCCAGCCACCAGCATGACCAGCGGATTGCTGAGAAGGATCCAGACGGTGTCTGTCACAGTCGCCTGCAGTTCAGCTGTCGCTGTCTGGGATGTTGGCCCTGGCTGTCACTCTGGGTGGACCTGCCATGCTGGCCTGGTGGGAGTGTGGGGAAGTATGTTGCTTGTTCAAGGAGCCTTTGGTTTCTGGGCTCTGACACCTGGGAAACTCCTGGTAGTAAGAGGTTTGTATGCTGGCCACAGCCTCTGACCAACTGTCCACAATGGTCTGAACATGCTTGGGAGAAAGAGCAGGCCTGTGGAATACAGAGGGATTCTCTCTCCCTCTGTCTCTTTGTCTCTCTTCCTTTCTCCCCTCCCCCCTCTCCCTCCCTTTTTACCTTTCTCCTCCTTTCTTGAGGAAGGCTCACATCCATCTCAAGCCGGTCTTAACATGCTACAGAGCCAAGGAACTCATGTGATAAGTGACAGCACCTACACAGGCTCTGTCTTCCCTCCTCTCCCCTTCCCTCTCCTCCCCTCTCCTCCCTCACCCTCCCCTTCTCCTCCATCCCCTTCCTGCCCTTTCTTTGCTCTTTTGTGTTTTGCCTTTAGTACTCAGCCTGCTCATGTCTCCTGCCCGGGCCTTTAAAGAAGCCGGTGTCCCTGCTGCACACTGTTTGGCCTCACAGCCGGACTTCCAGCCGTGGGGACTCTGAGTAGATGGGAGACTGGCTGGGTTTTAGCTGCTCTGGTGTCTGTTGTCTCCTCGTGACCTCTGGAGCTGCAGCCCGGCTTTCTTGTGGCCCTGGCCCTCCTGACAGAGGCCCCTCAGCCCCAGCACACTCACCCACAGTGCCCACAGCACACTGTGCTGTGCTCTGCCAGTCTTGCCACCTGGAGTGATCTATTCATGCCAACCCTCATCTGTCACTCCGTGTCTTACATAGCATCTCACCAAAGCCTGATGGCCTGGCAGCTCAGGGTGTATTAACTGGTGGGTAACCCTGTGCTTCTCACACACCGTATACATGAGTGTGGCCTGCGCAGGAGCAGTGAGCAAGCAGCAAGCACATCTTGCTCTCTCCTTCCAGCTGCAAGGCAAGCATCCACTCTCTGAATAATTTATCAACCCTGCTATCTGTTGGCCTCCATGCAGTGTGTGCCTGTGTGTGTGTGGGCCTGTGTGTGTTTTTGCATGGGCGCATGTGTATGTCCATCAATCTCCAAGCTGGTCAGGCTCTAGGAAGGTCCCCTAGGGAACCATGCTTGCCTAGTGGGGCTGACTTTGCAGCGGTTCTGACAGAGGTGGCCCACCCTCTGGCATCCAGGCACACCCCACCCCGCCCTGCCCTCATCCAGGCTCGATCCGGGCACTGTGGAAGGTGGTTTGTTTGCAGATGGGGCAGCGGTGTCCTTGCTCTGCATGCGTGTCTGTGAGAAGGTTAGTCTATCCTTCCAGTGACGGGAGGAGACTCAAGTGCTCCCTCTGAGGGTCCTGACACAGCAGGGAAGAAGTGACCAAAAGGAAGCAGCAGAGCTTGCTGAGCCTGCCAGGATGCATGCCTTTTGGGGACCACATGGTCTGACTGGCTGGGCCACCGTGCAGGCAGTGTGTGCGTGCAGGCAGAGAGTCCCACCTGAGAAAGACTCGGCAGACACTGAAGGAACTGTCCGCCGCTGATGGAGTCCGGTCCTCTGCCCTCTGTCACCCAGCCAGCAAGTCTGTGGACACAGACTGGAGGCATCACCCTCTCCCAGACCACCAAAAGAGCTGCCTACACTGAGGAGTTTCTGGGTAGCTTGTTAAACAGCGAGAGCCATGCAAGCCAATGTCTGATCTTAGGCCCTCATGGCTGGAGGACACTTGAGCAGCATTTTAAGGCCACATGTGGGCAAAAGCTAAGAGTGCCCCACTCTAAGGACTCTGCGAAGATGTAGTTTGAGGAACCATGAAAATCCAGCCAGTGTAAATGTAAAGTTGAAAACTTTTTTAAAATTGATTTTATCAACCTATGTAGTTATTCATAATGATGGGTTTAATTATGACATTTTATACACGTATATTTTTATCTTCTTCACCCTACCACCCTCTAATGACTCTCTTCTCAGTTAGTCTTTCTGTCTTTCCCTCCCTTGCTTCTGTTCTCCTTCTGTTTTTTCTCTCTCCCTCTCTCTCCCCCCTCTCCCTCTCTCCCTTTCTCTTCCCTCCCTCTCCCTCTCTTGCTGACTCTCATTAGGGTTGCTTATGAGAGCATGGTCATCTTATCCACAGCCAAAACACAACCGGGGAATAAAAGTCTCCTCCTTCTCAGCAAGCCTAACTGCCCAGGAATGCTTGGGGAGGGCTGCAGCCTTGCAAGCCCCTCCCCCACCTAGAGGCCTCCCCTCATGACAGGATGCCGGTGAGACTGATGTCTACAGGACACTGTTCGATCGACAGCAGTGGCCATGTCCTGCTCTGGGCACTGTGTTATGGAAATGAAGCTGAAGCTTTCCAATGACTGGTCTTACTTCCCAGAGGGCACAGAGGAACATCTCTGTCCTGGACCCTCATAACTCAGATCACACACATTCCTAAAAGGTGTGTGGTAATCACAAACGTCTCAGCCACTCTGTCACTGAGGAGCTGTGGGCACTGCCCTGTGGGGCGTGCTGGACGGCAGAGGACAAGCTCGCTGTACGCTGCCCTGGAGACTGCCTGTGAGCTAAGTTCGAGTGAATACACACGGAGGTCAGAGGTGGCATCCTTCCATCCTGTGTTGGAAATAGGGTTGGTCTTTCACTGGCCTGGAACTTCATTGATTAGGCCAGGCTAGCAAGCTTCCAGAATTGCCTGTCTCTGCTTCCCACCTCCCCATGGCTGGGGTTACAGGAGTCCATCAGTGTGCCCAACTTTTTACACAAGCTCTGGGGACCTGAACCCTCCATTACTTACAAGGCCATTGTACGGACTCAGCCTGGTCCGCACCCAGGGCCGTGAGGGCTTCTGAATGCATCACTGAGGATGTGTCTTCCTAGAGATCATGTTCCCTAGTGTGAGGCCTGTCAAGTTCCCTCATTCAGAACTGCCGCTGATTGACAGGTCTTCTGTCACCACCCCTGGGAGGCCGAGACCAGTCTGCAGCTGCCGCAGTGGAATGGGGGCGACAAATGCCAGGCCACCTCTTACCTACCTTGCTGGGGCCATCAGTTACTTTCTCCTTACTGTGACGGAGGACCCCACAAAAACAACTTACTGGAGGAGAGAGGACTCGGGTCATGGTTTCAGGAGGAGTTCAGTCTATCAAGGCACAGCTCACGTCAGCAGCGTGCTGTAGAACCTCCCACATCCTGGGGGGTCAGGGAGCAGGGCTCTCTATCAGAAACAAGCCCCCAGCGACCCGCTTCCTCTAGCCAGGTCCACTTTGCCAAAGGTTCCCCCCGTCTCAAGAACAGCGCCATGGCCAGGAGAAAGGGTCCAGCACAAGAGCCCATGGTGACTTTAACCTTCAAATGGTGGACTTCGGCACATGTCACCCTGGAGAGACTCGCCTGGCCTAAGTTAGAATCCTCGGAAGGATGAAGTCCCAGTGCAAGGCTGGCTGGAACAGGCTGCCTCTCCGGTCGCCACCTCCCTGCCCAACGTCGGAAGGACCTGCTTCAAATGGGACAACGGTGCCTTGCTTAGGATTCCTGGGTCTGACAGGCAACCTCGAAGGTGCCAGCCCTTTCTCCTCTCCAGGGAAGGCCCTTGTTATGCTCAACACATCTCTAAATGGAGTGTTGACAATGCACGTGGGTGTGGCTTCCTCAGTTTACCTCATCGATTTCCTTTTCTCGAGACATGTGAGGAAACATGTTCACCGTAACACACAGGCCTCTGATGGAGGCTGTAAACATGCTGGGTGCCATCAGCTTTGATAGCACCAGGTGCCCAGAGGGCAGCAGACCAGAGGTTGGGGAGGTGGTTCCACCAGTGACATGCTGGCTTCCCAGGCACGAGGACTTGGTTTCAAAATCCAAACAGAAAAAGTCAGGTATGGCCGAGTGTGTCCGAGACCCCAGCTTATGGGGTCCCGGGAGCTCACCGGCCAGTCAGTGATCCAGCCTGGTCAGCAGCTCAGGCTCAGCGAGAGATCCTGTCTCAAGGAGTAAGATGGGAAGCTGCCCTGGACGACACTTCACGTTTACCTCTGGCACACTGGGACCGAGCACGTGTGTGTGTGTGTGTGTGTGTGTGTGTGTGTGTGTGTGTGTGTGACATATAGGTACTGGTCACAGCCAGCAGCTGGCCAGCTTTGAAAGGACCCCACACCGCCATGCCCACCCAGGATTCCCACTTTCTTGCGGAAGTGCTTAAAACCTTACAAAAAAATTCTCTGTCTCCCCCTGGAGAATGTGGGGAAAGGCTGGTAGCCGAAGAGTCTGATCATGTATTCCTGAAACGACATAGAAAGGTCTAGTGACACATTCCTGAAACAAGGGACCTTGAATTTTCCTAGTCCTCTTCATTGCCTTCCTGCTGAGAATTGATAATGGAGGCGTGACTGAGGGCGGCTCATTACATGCAAGCGGCATAACGCCGGGCACGTGGGAAAGAGCAGGCAGGCTGGTCCACGGGGCTGCGTCCAGAACCCGAGTTGCCTCTGCTTCCTCTGGGTGCACACGGGGGTAGGCGGAGGTAGGTGTAATCACGGAAACTCTATCTTAGAAGGTCCAGGAAGCCCGGAAAGAGGCGGCATAGGGCGTCAGCAAGGCAGGCCATCGGCCGCTCACACGGCCTGCCTTTCCAGACACCTCAACTAGACAGCGTGGGGCAGGGCCACAAAGGCCACATGCACCGGAAGCAGGTCCTCAGGCCCGGGTCACGGCTCTGGACCCGGGCCTGGTTCACACGGAGCTTGGTCAGAACACGGCGGGAGACGCGCTGTGCTAGGAAGGACGAAGAGGAGGCTCAGGCCCCGTTCCTTTCAGGCCTGGCTCTAGTGTCAGGTCTGCAGCTGGAAAGAAGGCTACCTGGCGAGAGCCGGGCAAGCGCCCCACCTGCTCTGGTCACACTGCAGGAAGACACACTGTGCTTTGGTGAGGAGGCCAGTTACTGAGCACAGCCAAGGCACGGGCTGTGGAGCCGGAAGTGGTTTGAATTTGCTTGAAAGATCAGACACAGCGACTCCAGTGAGTTTTTCCCATAGGCTCTGAGTTTCTTTGCTGAGAAAAGCTATGTGGAGAGTGATACAATAAGGCAGCCAGCGAAAACACAAGAAGAGACAAGTACTTTTGCCTCGTGGCGCGATAACCCAAAGAAACAAGCATGTGGGCTGGGAGAGGGCGCACCCAGGAAAGCTTGCCAGCGGGAGAACCTCAGTCCTGCAGAACCCATGCCAAGAAACAAAACAAAACAAGCCAGGCGTGGTGACATACGCGAACAGCCCCATTCTGGGGAGGCACAGACAGGTGGATCCCAGGAGCTCACACACATACACACACACACATCCCTTAGCATGGAATACTGGCATTGATCAGATCCACCACCAGAGGACACACTGTCCAGCAGGGAGTGGCCTCCATTGGGACAGCACTGCCCAAAGGTCAGGCTCTGGTGGAGGTGATTCAGTCCAGGGATGCTTACGGCTCTCATACCCACACCCAACACTGAGAACTGGAACCGTGCCAAGCCTGGGGCCGCTGCTTTCCAGGCTGGCCTGCATGGCCTCCCGAGCCCACGGGGCCAGTCACCTGTAATGTTCAGATGCTGAGCGGGAAGAGAGACCTACGCCGTGGGACGCCACTGTAGCATTTCAGCCTTTGTGGCCTGGGTCAGCCTCACCAGGGCTGCACACATGGGTAGGCCAAGGCAGCGGCCACGCAGAAGGACACAGCAGGGTGTGTCAGCCCTGCCGAGCACACGGCAACCACACACTTCGCCTGCCTTGTTTCAGCTCTGCAGAGAAAAGGCACATCAGGAGCCTAACAGGACCTGGTCTCCTAGACAAACCTCTCGTTCTTGTCTCCTCTACGCTCCGGAACGGCTTGACGGGGGATGTTCACAGCACCTCTGTCATTTCCACATCAAAGTTTGTCCCGAAGCTCATTCTGTTCAGAAACACTTCCCAGCACAGTAGTACGAAATAGTGACACCATGAACATTAGCCTCCCTGCCATGTGCTCCACACCAGTGACACGGCTTTTCTGAGCTGAATGATACAGTCGGTTTCACGTCACCATCACCATCATCAACACCACCACCACCTCCATCAGCACCACCACCACCATCAGCACCACTATAATCATCATCTTCACCACCCCTCCTTCACCACCATCACCAACATCATCACCACCACCACCACCACCACAATCACCAGCGCTATGATCATCATCTTCACCACCCCTCCATCGCCACCATCACCATCATCGCCATCACCATCATCGCCACCACCACCACCACAATCACCAGCACTGTGGTCATCATCTTCACCACCCTTCCATAGCCACCATCACCAACATCACCACCACCACCACCACCACCACCACAATCACCAGCACTATGATCATCATCTTCACCACCCCTCCATCGCCACCGGCATCGCTGTAATCACCCTCATCCCTGTTCGTCAGCACCACTGCTGACATCACCACCCTCATCCCAGCACTTCCACTGCCGTGATTATTATCATCATCATCACTTTACTATCTGCAGAGAACACAGGTTCGTCTGCTGGGTAGGAAACCCCTAACCCCAGCATGGGCTTTATATACTTATTTCTACTCAGCCTGAGCATGTGATCCCCAGGAACTTGGCACCCAGGGAACACCGACCTCAACAGCAATTTTGAGTGGGCAGCAGAGCTCCATTTCCGCTGGGAGCTTTGGTGGGAGCTTTGGTGGGAGCTCTGGTTGCCATGCCTCTGTAGCAACTGGAGACAAAGCTGGTTTCCCACCCCACGGCAAGCTCGTGTTCTTGCTCCTTAGTGTCCAGGGTCCAGAACGTGGGCTGCCCATCCCTGCTTCTCCCTGCCTGGGCACTCCCTAGGCCCCTTCCAGTGAGGAGACGGCTTTTGCCCACCTCTGTGGAGACATTTTTATGGAGAGGTCTAGGGCTGTCGGGAACAAGGGGCTCCCATGCTTTACCTCTGAAACCACTGATGATATCTTTGATAATGGGAGCAAAACTGGGTCAGAGGTTCCTGCTAGTCCTATCTCGTTGTTCCAAGTCTCTGGCCAGATGGCCTTTTGCTAAATGTGAGACTTTTGGTGTCCCTTCAGTCACCTCACCAGCCTGGGAGGTGAACACCGCCTCAGCATTAGCAGGTGACGTTGGGTGGGGCCAGGTTTTGGGCTATGGACTGTGAACCAGCACACACAGCTGGGTCTCTGCACCTTTTACATGCCACACCTATGGGGCTTCCTCATCACGCGGTGAACACAGCACTGTCAGCTCAGGACCCCCAAGAGTAAAGGGCTCCCTTCTCTTGGAACAGAGCTGTGTGTATATGTGTGTGTGTGTGTGTGTGTGTGTGTGTGTGTGTGTGTGTGTGTGGTATTTGTTTTCTTTTTGAAAAGAGTCAATCACTGACCTAACTCAACAAGAAAGTCAGGCTTGCTGGCCAGCGCCTCAGCGCCTGCCGCCTGTGTCCGCCTCCCCAGCACCAGAAGTGAAGGCGCCAGCTAAGCTCAGCTTTCCATGCAGGAGCTGGGGATGGAGCTCGGGCAAGTACTTTTCTCCCAGCCCCGAAAGCGAGCTTTTCCTGCCCCAACCATGTTAGACCATGTTGCCCTGTTAGACTGACCTTGAAGACGTTCAGAGACCTTGACTGCTAAGTGAAAACACCAACAAGTCTCTTCCTCAGTCAGGGAATCTTGACGTTCTCCCTGTGCCCAGACACAACTGCTCTGGTGTGGCAGTCACACAAGCAGCTTCCATTCCTCAAGCACACTAACACACACACACACACACACACACACACACACACACACACACACACAGGCTCTGAAAGCACAGTGTTGAAGCAGGTCCTGTTCCTAAGCTGCCAAGCTCTCAGCCAGCCCGTGTTATCTGTTCGAGGGTTGACTGAGACCCTGAGGATGGGCTGGGAGCTCGTCAATCCTCCTGGCATGGAGCGGTACGCTCGGTTGTCTTTGGGAGCAGCTGGTGGGAAAGATGGCCTGGGGAGGGGCGGGTGTTGGAGTGAGCAAGAAGAGGGAAGGGAGCCTGCCACACAGCAGGCACACAGCATGCGGGGGCCTGAGGAAGCAGGAGGCGCAGGGGGGTGCTCACTCCTGCTGTGCCTCAGCACCCAGCAGTCTACCTGGAAGGAAGACTTAACGTGACAGTGGAGGTGAGTGCAGTGAAACCAACACGAGGCTTCTAGGGGCCGAAAGGCGAGTTGGGCCTTCAAAGCCAGAGAGCTGGTTCTAGGTATGCAAGCACCCGTCCCTGCCACAGGGACACCTGACACCCATCTGCCTGCGCAGTGAAATGTGAACATACACTGTCCATGGCTACATGAGTGGCTCCGGGCCAGCCCTCCTCACCACGGCTCCGTGCCGGTCCTCTGAGGCCTTGCTCTCACTGTGAGGTCTCCAGGGGAAGGACACTGTCTCACCCACAGCTGCCCACGTGTCCCCGGCAGGCAGACATTAAGGAGGGTCTTGCTGAGCTAACCTGGCCTGCACCCAGCTCCTCCACATTCCCCAGGAGCGGTTCCCAAGCTGCAGCCTGGCTGTCCCTACAGTGGCTCTGGGAGTCGGGCCAGCTCAGAGCCTCTCCCACACTGAGCAGGGTCTCCCCAGGATCTGCGCTCACCCACACACCTCCTCTGCTCCCTGGGCTCTGGGCTCCCCATCTGCCTAGAACATCCTTCAGCATCCAGAAACCATCTGTCTGTCCAGCTCATTTCCTCCTAGCCATGCCCCACGCCCCAGGTCATATGTCCCTGTGGCCCTTGGCCTCTTGGCTTCGCTCACGCACCCCTCTGGCTCACTCCGAAGCCTTCTGGCTCTGTGACGACAAGGTTCCTCAATCACTGCTTCCCAGTATGTCACCTTTACCTGGGAACCGTTTGCAGACCAAGCCAACTAACCTCTAGTTACGAACACTGAAATTTGCCCCTGCACGGCTGACACCATTCCCGTGGCCACCTGTACAGGCAGGCACACACAAACTCAGCCCGTGTACACTAAAAGTGCAAGGAGCCAAATGGCCCTTGCCTCTGAGTGCTGCTCCGTGTCTGAGGAGGAGGCCTAGGCGGCACGAGGAAGCCTAGAACTACAAAGGCTGAGGAGGGCCTCGGCTGCCACTCGGTTTGCTTTGGAAAGCCGGTCAGCATGGCTTTCGTTTCTGGACAGCCCACTGCCAAGGCAGCGAAGGCTCCGTCTGTTCCAGCTTGGACTGTGCTGACCCTGGCACTCCTGGGTGTGAGTGACCATCATGCTCCGGGGTCCCGGGTCCCGGCAGCACCCCCTCCTCGGCAGTGTCTGCACCTCCTGTGCTCAGCTGTCTGGGATTACGGCGTCCCGCCCCTCCCAGCCGCCCCTGGCTAGAGTCTTCCCTGAATTCTGTGGCTCCCTGCTGGGGCCTCCCAGCTGGTTCGGTGCTCATCGCCTGGGTGTGGAAAGGGCTCACTGCATTCCAGCTGGGATGACACTCGACAAGGGAGGACATCCCCAGCTGGTGGGCTGTGACTAGTCTGCTCCTCGTGCCTGACTTGGACACCTGGGCGTGAGACACTGAGCAGCGCTCTAACATGATCTACAGAGCCTGCGGTGCCATGAGCTCATTCTCCTAAGTGAGCACTCCCGTGGTGCTCCGGGCTCAGCTCTCCCACAAGGCACAGGCACGGGCGACCTCACTCGGTGGAAACACAGCGAGACCCCAGGGAACACTCTTCCTCAGTTCCACTCAGGGAGTTACACACACCAGGGCACCGCCGTGTCAGAGTGTCCACTTGTAAACAGCCTCACTGTGAGTGTGGTAACACATCGACAGAGCCTTCCCTTGCCAGCTCGGAAGCAAAGCTCAGAGACTGGACTATCGTCTACATGGCCAGCTTTAGCTGACCCTTGGATCCTCCATTTGTCAGATCTATAGCATTTAAACGGGGCCACGAGTGTGTGTGTGTGTGTGTGTGTGTGTGTGTGTGTGTGTGTGTGTGCAGACCAGAGTCCCACACTGGGGTGTCTCCCTCCGTATCCTATCACCTCATTTTCTCAGGAGGAGTCTCACCGAGTGCAGAGCCTGCGATTCCTCTAGTCTAGCTAGCCCACGTGCTCCAGGGATCCCTATCTCTGCCTCTGGAACTTCGAGGTGACGGGGGCGGGGGGGAATCCACATCTGTTATGGATCCAAACTCCAGTGACTGGCTGAGCCATGTCCCCAGCCCTGGGTCAGGAGCAGCTTGGAAGCTGGCAGTTGAGAAGGGCACCCCGGGCTTTGGTGGTCACCATGCAGCCACAGGCTGGCAGCAGCTGGCTTCCCAAACGTGGCTCAGGACAGCCACTTTCCGTTTACCCAGCCCTGCTGACCTGGACGTCCTGTCACGAGGACCCCCCGGTGACTTAGCTCAGCGCAGGTGCCACACCGGCTTCTGTTTGGTGCCTCCCCTCCCCCAGCTCAGGAGTGAGAAGCTTCTGTTCCCTGAAAGCCCCAGAGAATCTGCTCTGCTCTCCAGCCTCTTTCCCCAGGTTACTTGTCTCCGCTGTTCTCTCGGCTATCTTCAAACGCTCTCTGCTGAGAGACCCGTCTTGGTGTCTACAAAGGCTCCCTCTGGCATCAATTAAAGCACGAAGATGAGAGATGTGATTTCGGTTTTTCTCCACTTGGGGCATCCTCCCTGCCTGAGCTGTGTCTCAGTGAGCTCTGGGATTCCAAGCTTCCTTCTGGCTATGGAGACCACCTCCCCCTCCCCCAGTGGTGTTCACGGCTTCCCTGGGTCCTGTGAATGTCCCTGGCTGCCAAACGAGCCTCCCTGTCTACCTCAGAACTCCTACCACCCGTGACAGGGAAAGACTGTTGTGAAGCAGGGGTAGTCCGTCTTGAGATAGAGACTGGGTGATCTGGTTTGTCGTGGAGTTACCCCCTTCTCCCACTGTTCTCATACGCCCTGGCAGTGGGCGAACTCTGTCCGCGACTTTCACGTTTTTACTATTGTTTTTACTTATGTGTATGTGCTTGTATCTGTTTGTGCGCGCTGCTGCCCACGGAGGTCAGAAGTGGGCTCTGGATTGACTGGAACTGGCATCAACAGGAAGCTGAGTTGCCCAGAGTGGGCTCTGGGAACCAAACTCCAGTCCTCTGAGAGAGCAGCAAGCACCGTTAACCAGACTTGCCCAGTGTGCCATGCACCTGCTTCTCTGTGGTTGTGGTAAGCTGCCCTCCAAGCGTCGGCAGCCAACCTTGTCCCTGAGGTGGCCTGTGTTTAGGACAGCACTATGCCACCTTTGTGGTTCTGGGACTCTCGCTGTGTGCATGGCTGATGGGAACATTTGTCTTGTCTCCTAATTACAGGATGATACACTCAGGACCACTTAGCTAAGAAACGCACCCTTTCCTGGATGTCTGCTTTTCTCCATGACTCAGGCCATTATTTCCTCTGGCCTTTGGGGATTTCTCGGGCCCTCTCACAGTTCCTAAATCTATTTGCTTCCTCTCTTGGCTGCTGTTCAGAAGCACTTGCTGCATTAAGTACCTCCCTAGCCATTTACACTGGCCCAGCAGCTGTTGCCTTAAGTCAGCACAGAAGACTCCACAGGCTCTGGGTTCTTGTCCCCAGACCCTGAGGGGACAGATAGGCTGGCTCTGTGCAAGCCGCATTGGAGCCGCTTCCTCCTGAATTGGTGTCCTGTGTCACACGCTGATTCTTAGAGTTGTCCATCTGTAACTCTGAGGATAAAATGGCAGATTCCTCAAAGAAAGTCTAGTTCCATCTAGGTCCATCTTTCTCCAACTTTTCTCCCTGGCCCCAGTGATGCTCTTCCTCATGTGGTGGAAGTTCTAAGAGTGATTCTGACAGGCCCGAGATCTGAAGCAGGTGGTGGGCAGCGGGGTTGGCAGCTGTGCTCACCCACCCTCCCTCCCTCCTTCCTTTCTCCTTCCTCCTTCTTCCCTTCTTCCTTCCTCCTTCTTCCTTCCTCCCTTTATCCTTCCTTCCTTCCTTCCTTCCTTCCTTCCTTCCTTTCTTCCTTCCTTCCTTCCTTCCTTCCTTCCTTCCTTCCTTCCTTTCTTCCTTCCTTTCTCCTTCTTTCCTCCCTTCCTTCCTTCCTCCTTCCTCCCTTCTTCCTTCCTTCCTTCCTTTCTCCTTCTTTCCTCCCTTCCTTCCTTTCTCCTTCCTCCTTCTTCCTTCCTCCCTTCTTCCTTCCTCCTTCCTTCCTTTCTCCTTCTTTTCTCCCTCCCTCCCTCCCTCCCTCCCTTCCTTCCTTCCTTCCTTTCTCCTTCCTCCTTCTTTCCTTCCTTCCTTCCTTCCTCCTTCCTTCCTTTCTCCTTCTTTCCTTTCTCCTTCTTTCCTTCCTTCCTCCTTTCTTCCTTCCTTCCTCCTTCCTTCCTTCCTTCCTTCCTTCCTTCCTTCCTTCCATTTTCTCTCTCTCTTTTTCCAAATTGACACAAGCTAGAGTCATCTGGGAAGGGGGCCCTCTGCTGAGAAAATGCCTCCATCAGATGGCCTGTAGGAGGGCCCAGTGTGCTGCCGGCTGTGGGCAAGCGGTACTGAGTGCTGTAAAGAGTAGGCCAAGCAAGCCATAGAGGACCAGTCATGGCCTCTGCTACAGTGCCTGCCTCCAGGTTCCTGCCTTGAGCCTCTGCCCCAGACCTTCACAATGATGGAGTGTGATAAAGACTTGTAAGCCAAACCCTCCCCATGTCTGCTTTGGTCAGTGTTTTCTCAGAGCAGCAGAGAAGCCACGTGGGACTGCTGGTTAAAGGGGCAAGTGACAGATGGCCAGGGTATGGAGGGAGGAGGTGCTGGGGATGGAAAGGAGGGTTTGCTCAGCCCCAGAGACTGATGGACTGCGTTTCCAGGGTCAGTAGCGTTGCCCTAACAACATCCTTTCCTGAGTGTTTCAGGTAAGACAGACTGAGCCTGTCCTTGGACACAGCCCAATGCAAACAGAGAGCAGCTCGAGCTGTGCTATACTGGAACCCTGTGGGCCACACCCCCGGTCTCAGGCCGCTGCATGGCGAGGTGCGGGCCATGCTTCCGTGGGAGGTAAGGCAGCTTGTTGACTGCACACCTGCCCTATTGTCAGACACGCTGTCATTCACTCGGGGGAGGGGACGTGTGGAAAACCAGAAAGAGGCTAAGGGACGTGAGCTGCAGGACACTCCCGAGCGCGTGACCCCTGCCCCTTCATCCTTCCTCAGCCCAGCTCCACTCCCCTGGCTGGAGCGAGTTCTGCTTCTATCACCTCAGCCCACCACAGCCGCTTCCGGCAGATGCTGCTGTTCCCTGGAGCATGGGAACAGCTGCCAGGGTGGAGGGGTGAAGTGGAGACCAGGGGCCAACCTCCGACCTCCGGGCAGAGCAGGTGCATTTCCCGCTCCCTCACCCTGGGTCCCTCCACCGCCCACCAGCCCCGGCCTGCAGGGTCAGTTCAGCGGCGGGGTGCTTGGGAAGCAGCCCGGAGAGCGAGCGGCGGTCCGGGGGCCCCTACCTGTATCTCTGTTTCACAGACTGCTTCTCTGTGGACTTGCACGCGTGCCCCGCGTAGTACAGCGGGAAGAACAGAAAGTTCCAGTTGGTGGCAAACCAGGTGAGGGTGAAGGGTGCGTCGAAGGTCCTGAGCGTCAGCCTGGCGAGCTGCGTGGAGCCGGCCCAGGAGGCGCACACACAGAACACGACGGCCACGCCCCAGAAGGCCTTCCTGAGCCACTCCCGGGAACATGTCCAGCGGTGCCGGGCGCTCCTCCCGCCGGCCTCCGTCCCAGCCGGCGCCTGGGCCTCTGCAGGGCCCGGGGGCTCCCGGGGGCGCTCCTCCCCTGAAGAAGAGAAGGGGTGTTAGCTGGGGCTTCAGGCAGAACCCACGGTCGGATCCCCAGCCCCCTTGTGGGCCAGGGAGGGGCTCGGCACCACAGCTGAAAGGCATGTGCCAGGTTTCCTACCCCACCTTGGGCTCTCCAGAACCCCTCAGCTCTGCCCTGGCAGCCCAGCAAACTCTTGGGCCGTCCTAGATCCTTGAACCGGACTGGACTTCAGCAGGTGATCTACAGGTGAGTTTGGGGAACCTGTTTCCAGAAGAGGGAGAAGCTCAACACGGTTCCCATGCCTCTCGGTGGCCCTGAACTGGCTATGGGGTTAGGGAAGACCTTGAACTTCTGATGCTTCTGCTTGCTCCTCTCTGGATGAGGTCCCAGCTGTGAGCCTCCATGCACCGGTTATGACACACTAGGGTTTGCGGGCGCTTGGCTGGCTGGAGAAACACTTCCGCCCAGGGGCCCTTGTCACGCCGGGGGAGGGGGTGTAGGAAACATGCACCAGACATGTTTACACCTCTGTATTTTGGCTAACCCGTCAGACATTTAAACAGTTTCAACAGAATGAAGCTTGTGTGCCTTCTGAAACGCGACACTTCTGCAGGACAAATCCCAACTCAAGGTGGACAAATCCTAGGTCAAGGCGTTCCGCTGCCCATGTTGGGGCCAAAAATCAAAGTAAGTGAGGATGTGGCCAGCCAGAGCCGGTGTCCTGTGTTTCAGGGGCAGCTTGGACAGGGAGCAGAGCACACGCACAGCCCCACAGCCTGGGTTCCATCCGCAGTGCTGCGGAAACTGGACTGCGGTGGGTGCATCTGTGACGGCGCAGCCAGAACCCCAGCATTTGCGAGCTAGAGGCGGGAGGGCCAGAAGCTCATCCTTGGTGGCACAGGGAATCTGAAGCCAACCTGGAATGGACATCTATCCTCCCTTTTCTGACACGCCCATGTCCGAATGGGAAGAGCCCAGGGAGCCCACACCCACGGCTCCTATTCAGGCCTTGGTGTTGCCCTGCGCGCGCCCGAGGGTGGGGCGGGGAGAACAGGCCTGGGCTCTTGCTTCGTGCGCCTCCTGCCCGTCCTTCCTGACCTGACTGACAGTGGGTCCTCAGAACTTAGAGTGCAATCTACTTCCAGCGGAAGTGTGATAGATGGGACCTCCACCCCCACCTGTGGGGCTCACACCCCCTGCCCCCACCGCAGCAGGCACTTCGGGTCATCAGAGTGTTCGTCCGTATCTCTGCCAAGAGCCCATATTAGAAATGATAACAGTAGAAATAAAGATGGCGTCTGTTTAGCACACAGCACAGGCACGTGCTGAGCCCTGGAGCGAACGTTCATGAGACCCGGCAGCTTCTCCAGCTGCGGCTTCACCCGCTCCTCACTGCAGTTTCCATGCTGAACTGGAGCCCGCTGACTCAGCGAGGCTGGCCGGCGTGCAAGCCCCGGGGATCCCCCTGCCTGTGTCTCTGCCACACTGCGTGTGCGTGGCCGTGTCTGGCTGGTTTCGCTCGGTGCCGGGGCTGGGAGTCCAGCCCTCGCATTCATGTGGCACGCCAGCCACCACCCAAGGTCTACGCCACAGTGCTCCTTTGATCCGGCCGCTCGAGGGCTAGAGAGCTCTGTGACCTCGCACCTTTCACCAGTGCAGTGTGAGCACAAACAAACGACTCGCTCCGTGCTCAGCCGTCGTGACACCCTCTACAAACAGTAACACTGACTTACAACTGTTTTCCCAGGAGTGGCTCGGGCTGTGCTGGCTGAGCGATCTGCAGCTGAGCAAGTCAAGAGACACGGTGCACAGACATCGAAGGTGAACGGCCATGTTCGGGTCGGCATGCTCGCCAGACGTGTGACATGTGGAGGAGAGCAGCGAACACTTTGGGGAACACTGGCCTTGGCTCAGAGAGCAGCGGACGGGATGCTGCCTCATGACTTCACCGCACTTTGCCCTCAAGTCCTGAGTGTGTCACTTTCCCCACTTCCTCATTGTGTGCATGCACTGTGTGCGCCTCTGTGTGGAGGCTGGATGTCATTTCTCAGCTGCAGTTCAGCTGGATTCCGAGACAGGGTTTCCCAATGTCCTGGAGCTCACTGAGTGTGCAAAGCTGGCTGGCCAGCAAGTCTCAGGGATCTGCCTCTCTGCTGCCCCAGTGTGTCTGCCAACATGCCAGTGTTCTTGTTTTGTTTTTCACGTATGTCTGCATGTGATATGTGGGAGAGCTCTCCTGTGTGTGACGTGTGCCCTGCCACCTTACACTGAGGTGGGGTCATCTCGCCCACAGAGCTTGCCCGTGCTGCCAGCTTGCTCTCCAGCTTCCTGCCTGTTTCGGAACTGTGAGCAGGCTGCCACGTCCACCCAACTTTACGTGGGTTCTGGGGCCTGAGCTCTGGTCCGTACACGCTCATGGCCAGGCTGTAGCCACCACGCCGTCTCCCCAGGTCCCAGGCGTGTAACACGCACCAGCTAACTGAGCCGTCTTCCCAGTGTCCACGCCGTCCACTCCGAGTACTTCCTACCACTCTAGATAAAAAATATTCTCGAATAGTGAGTGGCAAACCCGAGGAGTGGGGTGTTCTCTCAACACGCTTTTTCTGAGCAGGACGGAGGGTCTCTCCAACCCCTGACACGCCCACACACGCCCACACCGCAGACACGGGACTGCATCGTTTCTACCCTGCACTGACCAGGCACACCCCCGCGTAGAAGCTGTCCTGTTCACAGGGTTGTGTCACGTCCTAAGAGCACGCCAGTCACCCAGGGCATCAGCGAGACGCACCGGCATTCTGGGTCAAAGCACCGCATTTGCACTTAGGGAACTCTGAGTGTGACAAAACAGCACAGGACACTTATGCGTGACACGGACCCGGCAGTGTCGAGGCAGGTGAACAGCAGGCCTCTGACGTGTCACCCCAGGCTGGCAGCACGGGGCTGCAGGAGAGCAGGAATAATCGTGACCACGGAGCACAGCGGTGAGCTCTGGAATCCGCTGCTGGGAGCACGTGCAGGTATTTCTCGGAATTTGTCTCAGGTAACTAATTTTGGGGCCAATGGTTCACAGATCCTTACTGTCTGTCAACTTTAAGGTACAAGGTAGGCACGTCCCAGAGGAGCGCTGCTTCCTGCAAGTGGGAAGTATTTCCCGTGTCCATATCTTAACAGCCAAAGTTTCTCTCCTTCTGTTCCCCCGGGACGAAGACAGTGAGCTGCACAGGCCCAGGCCAGCTCTTCCTCCCCCCGAAATTCCCAGGAAAGACAGAGCCCGAAGACCAATCCCCAGACGAAGGCACCAGCTTGGACCAGGCTACCAAAACCCCAAGAAAAATGCGGGGCTTGGAAGAAAGCTTCCTCTGCATCTGCCTGCTGCAAGGGAGACGTATCTCCCCAGACACATCTGAGCAGCTTTGTTTCACTTACTCTTTCAGTGACACTCGGGATGCGCCTGCAGGGGTGGACAGTGGCCTGAAGGACTCACGGCCAGGCCCACACCTTCTGTATCCCTGACCACCACCATCCTGTCCACCGGCTCTGCCCACCCACACCCTCGTGTGGATTCCTGAACTCCAGCCTGTCCTCTGTGGCGGAGACCCCGCCATGCTTCTGAGCACGGAAAGAGACTGGAAACCGAGGCCATCGGAGATGCTGACCCTGGGCCGTGAAGAAGGGAAACAGGCAAGAAGACAGCGAGGCACTCTCCATCTACCCGACTCCTTCCTTCCTCACTGACTGTGGCAGTAAGTGTTCTGTTTTGTAGCAGGATGGAGGAGGCTTTAAAGTCATGGGTCAGTGAGCGACGGAGATTCGGCTCCGACCCACACGTGTCCAGCTCCACAGCATCCGTGGATGTGGAGAACTTGTAACGGCTGTGCTGTTGGATACTTTAGGTTCCCGTAAGGACAGAAGAGCCTGAGCATCTGTGGGCTCTGGGCTGGGGTTTGCTGTTTGGGGCTGAATGTGCTGGCTCTCCTGTCTAATCCACAGGTTGAGGCCCTGAAGCCCAGCGTGGCTGTGCGTGAAGGCAGGGCCTCTGAAGAAGAGATTAGGGCAAGTGGGTGTTAGGTTGTAGTGTGACAGGGTGAGTGTTCTGGGCACACACCTGTGGGAGTCAGAGGTCAACCTGGGGTGTCAAGCCTCTTGACCCTCCAGCTTCCACAAGTGTGAGGTCCAAAGCTGTGGCTGAGCTCTGCAGTCTGTGCTGGGCTGTTATCTCAAGGGGACACAGCACAGCCCTGAGCCAGATCCGTCCCTGTGCAGGGACCAGGTGGCCCACTGTGGGGGAATCGGTCCTCCTGGCTTTGAGGCGGGGTCTCTCCCTCGGCTAGACTGTGCCTGTTCAGCAGGGCTGGCCGGCGATTCGTCTCCACCCCCAGGGCTGAGATGGCAGGTGTGTGCCACCACAGGTGGCTTTGTTCTGTGGGTTCTGGCGGTGACCGCAGGTCCTGGCAAGGCAAGCATTCCCCCAGCAGAGCCATCACCCCAGCCCCGGGAACTCACGTTCTCACCCCTCAACCTTCACATGCACGCACACAGGAGAAGGCCAGGGGAGCACACAGCAGAACACAAGTCAGCGTGTCACTACCTTCCCAGCCGTGAGGTGTGAGGAGACACAGTGACCGAGCTCTGCGCTGAGCAGGGCAGAGTGTCTGCTGTGCTCATGAAGACCAGGAAGGACCCACATCTGTCACCATCAGGACTTGGTGACCAGCACACGTGGCACAGACTTTATTTTGATGCCCTTCTGCTATAGTAAACAAAAAATGCCTGTTGGGCGATGTAGTATTTATTATTAGCCCTATAATTATCACAGTGGTATTATTTAGCCTGTTATCACAAATAGTAAGACACAGACACCTGTTAGATTTACAATTGCCTTATTTACCTCGGGCAAATATTTCACTTACACTGGCTCACTCACCTCATCATCCATCTCCCAGCCCCCATCCAATGCCACCTGCCTTCATCCTCCTCCTCTGGTCTACCTTCCATCCATAATCCCATGGTATTTGCTTGTATTCATTATTTGGGCCTTTTCACACCATTATTGGAGGCCTTCCTCCTGTCCCACGTGATTTTCTTCACACTAACTGATTTTGGCATTCTCCTTCCTCCTCTCTTCCCATCTGTCTGTCTCCCATGATTCTCCTGTCCTCTCCAAGCCTAGGAACCTTAGCCATGCCCACCCCAGTCTGCCTTGCCCAGGTATGGGCCAGTTAATCAGCCAATCAGGTAGGTTTACACAACAAGGATAGGTGTACCAGATCTTGAGGGCCAGTAGCTCGCATCAGAGCAACCTCCAACACTGGGTCAGGAGCAGTGAATTCCCCTTCACAGCTGTTCCTCATGGGAACCATTTCAGCTTTAGCTATGAAATAACTCCTCAATGGGGGCAGCAAACAGAGATGGGAGAGACTGTGGTCTCTGTGCAGACACCTTTAATTAAGATATGAAGTGAGTATTTTAGAGTAGAAACTGACCTTACTGACTTACTGTTCCACTGGTGTGAGCAGACACCATGCCCAAGGCAACTTTTAAAAGGAAGCACTTAGTTGGGGCTTGCTGACAGATTCAGAGGGTGAGTCTAGGGCCATCTTGGTGGAGAGCATGACAGCCGGCAGGGGTGGTGTTGGAGCACTGGCTGAAAACTCACCCCCATCTGTGGGCAGCAGGCAGAGACTGGCCTGTGCTTCTGAAACCTCAAAACCTTCCCCAGTGACACACTTTCCCAACAAGGACACGCCTCCTAATCCTTCCCAAATGGCTCCACCGAGGGGGTGACCAAGCATGCAAATACAGGAGTCTGTGGGGCCTGTTCTTACTGGTCTATCTTCCACAGGGATGACTGGGGGTTGAGGGGGTGGGGCTGATGACCTAGGCTTCTCTGGGATCCCCCTGACTGGGGGCCGAGGGAGGCTGAGGGGGCAGGTGTGTTCCTCTGGGGGTCCCCCCGAAGCAGCCAAGGGCTGCACTCCTCCTTCCATGGTCCTGTTATCACCCCGTGACAGCTGGTTTCCACTGTGAGCAGATTGAGGACAGCTAGAGGACTAGCAAGCTGTGTCTGGGTGTTTCTAGAGAGATTCCCAAGTGAGGGCTCTGGCCTCAGTGGTTTTTCACACTGAGGGAGTCAAGATTTGAGCGAGAGCGAGAGCGGGTGGGGGTGTGGAAGGCGATGCCTTGATGGAGGAGGCAGGTAACAGGGCGTGACTGTGGGCTACATCTGTGCTTGCACCTCCTGTGTCCTGTCTGCCAAGAGCTGAATAGGCCCCGAATAGGCCCTCTCCATATTGCTCCCACCCCCATGATGCTCTGCCTCACTCAGGCTTAGCAAGGACGCCAAAGACGATGGACCAAAACCTCCAAAATCGTGAGCGCAAATAAATCCCTCCTCCTGTGAGCTACTGACACGGCATGTTTTGTCCCCATAGCGGGGAAGAAATGACCATGACCATCACCCAAGGAGCAGCCCCTTGCTGGAGGGCCCGCTCCTCCTCGGCACTGCCCAGAAAACCGCCATGGCTCTGCGGCATCGCCTCACCTTCCTGCGACAGGCCTGCGGCACAGCCCACCCATGGCAGTCCCGTCCTGTGGGGAGCTGACTGGCTGCAAAGGCTCTGCCCCGGCTGCGCACACCGTGGAGGCCGCCCTGGTGTGTGTGGGGAGTATGTACAGGCACCAGCCATGGCCTGTCCAGAAAGCTCAGGGTGCTCCTCCTGTCTGCACACACCCGGCAAGCACCGAGGCTCACGTGTGGCCTCCACCCTCCACACACCCCGACGGGCACACAACTCTTCTCGTCCGGTGTCTTCCCTGATAACGGTTGGGTGTTTGGACTCTGGACTCCAGCTGTGGGGACCCCCAGGGCCAACGTAGGCCAGGTGGGCGGACAGCCTGCAGGACTGCCCTCAGAAACACACAGGCATACACACACATGCACAGATACACATACACACACACACAGCCACACACACATACATCTGTAGCCTGGGTAGCCATGGCGTCTCTCCCCGATGCCTGACTTCAGCTTTCGGGGATGGCTTGCAGTTCTCTTCTGCCGCCCTGTCACCTCCGGTTCCACCTCTTCCTGGAGCTAAAACTGTGGAAGGAGCTGGCGTCGTGCTGTGTGCCCTAACAATCCCCACACACCAAAACTACCCCAAGGTGCACACCAGCAAGGACACACGCGTGTGCTAGCCTGTGCCACACCCCCAGTCCCTGTGTGTCCCTGTGTGTCCCTGTGTGTCCTGGGTTGCCAGAGCTGTACTCCTTGACTCGGGTGTGTGGGCTCTTAATCAGGTCCACCGATCTCTGATCTCTTAGCATGTCAGCCGCTGGCTAGATTCATGGATGTTCCAAGGGCTGACGGGAGATCAGCACAGAGACAGCGGCTCTACAGCCAAGGAGATGAGTGTGATCTATTAATTAGTGAGTGTGGAGGGGAAGGAAGATGGCTCCAGACCCTTCCCTAGCATCCTTCCTCCCCTTCCTCTCCTCCTCAGCATCCTTCCTCCCCTTCCTCTCCTCCCCAGAGCCCTTCCTCTCCTCCCCAGAGCCCTTCCTCCCCTTCCCCAGCATCCTTCCTCACCTTCCTCTCCTCCCCAGTGTCCTTCCTCTAGACCCTCCCCTGGTACATTTTGTCTTAACTGGTAATCCTTGTTCACCAGAAAGGATTAGATCCCTCTCCTGGCTTGCTCTGTGCTCTGTAGAGATGTGCTGAAGCTGCTCCCACCTCTTCGCACTTTCAGTCTGCACCTGGCATCCGGGCACCAACATCTGGGGCGCTAGCATCCAGGGCAGAAGAGAACACCGCTTCCTGCCTTTGCAAAGATCAAAGTGTCCAGAGCAGGCCTTGCTGCTCCCACATCACACCGTCTCTTTGCTCAGCGTCTCTACTCACAGTCTCCTCTTTGCTCACTGTCTCTTTCCCTCAAGGGGTGCACAGCCCTCCACTCCTCTCCTCCCCCAGGCCAGCCTGCCCAGAGAGCCTGTTCAGGGACCAGCCCTGCTTGTCCCTTGAGAGACCACAGCTCCCCACGCTGCTCATGTTCACGCCCAGCAGGCCACACTTTCCAGTCCTCAGCTGCTCACTCATCACCAGCACCTACGTTCTGCAGAACGCCCCACCGTGGCTGTTCCATCACTCACCCCTTTCCTTGGCTTTCTGTCTGTGGTCTCCATGCGGCCACACCCTCTCGCGCCCTGGGTCGGCCTCTGCTCTCCTGCCAGCACCTCACACAGAGCTTGGCCCATCATTGCCTGGGACTCAACGACCCCTGGCTCTGCCACGCGCGTCGTCTCCCTCCACCTCCCCAGGGTGATGCTGAGCCTCACAGTGGGTAAATTCGACCCCTCTCGCTCTCCAAGCGGTGCCCTTCTGTTTGCACAGTCCCTACCTCGGGTGCTCAGGCTCCTGCTCCTTCCTAGCTCTGCTCAGCGCCGTGATTTGGTGGTTGCTCCTCTGTCCTGTGCCCACTCTGCTGTGTGTGTGTGTGTGTGTGTGTGCGTGCGCGTGTGTTCATGCGAGTGTGTTACAGTGGTGGGGATGCTCACAGCCATAGGCCCCATATGTCACATGGCTGCACCAGGCTGTGATCCTCATACACGTCAGGGACCATGTCAGGCTGCACACCTGTGCAGGAGTCCACGTCAGCACCTCGAATAAGCCTAGAACTCCTGCTTGGATCTCCGAGGAGCAGGCCTTCTCCTTTGTGTGTGCACGTGTGCACAGGGGGCTTGCACGCATGCTTGTGTATGGCACATGTGGAGGCCGGAGGCCGATGACAGGTGTCTTCTTCAGTTCACTCTGTGTTGTTGTCGTTATTTGAGACGGTTTTTCCTGCAGCCTGGAGCACACGGACTTGCACCCCCTCCTCCCTGGAAGTGGGGACACACGTGCCTCCTCACCACTTTCTACATGGCGTCTGGGATGGGACTCGGTCCCTCGGGCCATGTAATGATCACTTTCCCAAGTAAGTCACCTTCTGAGTCATCTGCCAGCGTCCTTGAAGCATGTCCACTGTGGCTGCAATCACACAAGGCACACCTACATGCACACACACACACAGAAACACACACACACGCACACTTACACATACATACTCACACACACAATGGTAAAAGAATCAGCTGGCTCTCTTCACTGATACACTTGCTGGTTTCAGTCGCCCTGATCCTCCCTAAGGACCCTCCTCGCGGTGACGAACAGGTTCGGGTCCAGGCTCACATCCCTGCTGTGCTCACCTGTCTCGCTGTTCCACACGCTCAGCCCTGGCTCCACCTCACTATGCGTGGCCAGAGCTCACCCCCCACAGAGCCCAGGGACCGGTGCCTCCCCTCTCTGTTCCTTCCAGTCGTTAGCCACACTGTCTCCCAACCTACATCCTGTGACAGCAGGGACAGAGGCCGGGCCCTGTCCACACCAGACCTGTCCATGCCAGCCTTGCCCACCGCACTCCCAGAAGAGGTGAGCAGACATGCGTGTTCCTATCATCCTGAGCCCGAGGAGAGTGTGAGGCCACGTGTCTGCTTTGGCGGGAATGGTCCCATTGGCGCACACCATTTCCAGAAGAAGGAACGGTGGAGAGAGCGAGCCCCAGGCCACGGCCTCCTCAGGCACAGCGACTTCACATGTCCCTTTTGTGTTACGCTTCTTCCACGGAAATGGTGAAGATGCCCATGGACACCTGTTTCTCAGTTTGTCTGGCTCTCAGCCAGTGTGCATGTGACGGCCGCTCCTGTGTCCACACAGATGTGTGTGCAGAGATCAGGTGGAGGAGGACGTGGACTCCACTGCTTTCCACCTTCCTCCCCGGACACAGCGGCTCACACTGAATTAGGGCGAGGGGCCGCCTCAGGGGTCCTATCTCCGCTGCCCCGTGCAGCTCTGAGGGTGCAGGCGTGCGCACAGCCGTGCACGGGGATCTGAGTTCATGTCTGCGTGCTTCCATAGAAGCACTTACTCACTGAGCCATCTCCCAGCTCACCAACAGGCGATCTCCTCACACTCTATAGCTGGACACCTCACCAACAGGCGATCTCTTCACAACTACAGCCGACATCTCACCAACAGGCAATCTCCTCACACCTACAGCCTGACACCTCACCAACAGGTGATCGATCTCTTTACACCTACAGCCGACACCTCACCAACAGGTGATCGATCTCTTTACACCTACAGCCCTCACCAACAGGCGATCTCCTCACACCTACAGCCCGACACCTCACCAACAGGCGATCTC
>NW_026593947.1:2478002-2482910 GCF_907164565.1 Psammomys obesus
CGATCTCCTCACACCTACAGCCCGACACCTCACCAACAGGCGATCTCTTCACACCTACAGCCCGACACCTCACCAACAGGCGATCTCCTCACACCTACAGCCCGACACCTCACCAACAGGTGATCGATCTCTTTACACCTACAGCTCTCACCAACAGGTGATCTCTTCACACCTACAGCCCGACACCTCACCAACAGGTGATCTCTTCACACCTGCACATGTGACACACCCGCCCATCAACAGGTAATCCATTCACACCTGCACACCTTACATTTCCACCTTGCTCGGAGCTTCTTGCACACACTAGGTTAGACGAAATTACCATCTACTTGCCATTATCCTGGGCATTCCTGGCCCTGGACCAACCAGAGACCCTTCTGCCAAGGGTCTACTCACACTGACAGGACGTGTTGGACTTACAGAGGCGTCATGTGGAGCTTTTAGCACGAGGGCGTTCCCAGTTATGACTGGAGCATGAGCTGTCCCCAGGCTTAGCCCAGCTGCTGCACCACGTGGGGAGCTTTCGGGAGCCCTGGGCGGTGGGTGCAGGCAGAGGAAGCGGCCTTCATGGGTGGAAGCAGAGGTGTGTTTTCTCTTCTGCATCCCACCTGCTGTGGGGTGAGCTGTGGGGTGAGCTGTGGGGTGAGCTGTGCTCACGACACACTTGTGTAGCATGGTGCTCTGCTCTAGTGTGCAGAGCCAAAGGCCGCAGACTGGATCTCCTTAAACTGTGAGGTGAGTGAATGTCTCGCCCACACTGCCTTCAGACCTGCCCAGCTCACGTGAGCTCACGTGCTTCTTGCTCCTCAGTCAGAGCTCAGGTGTTTGGATGCCCCTGGCTTTTGTGCCGGGGGCCCCTCTAACCCCACAGCCTCAGGGCGTGACAGCGCCTGCCTTCTGCAGGGGACCTGGGCAACCCTCCCCCCTCACCACAGTCTGTGTGTGCACGGCCCTCGTCCAGCTTCCACAGCGTGGGCAGCAGTGGATCACTGAGTGACCCAGGCTAGCCTGGGCTACACAGCAAGACCACATCTCAAACCCAAACCCAAACAAACAAGCAAACAAACAACAAAACAATCGGCAGAGACTGCTCAGCCAGTCCAGCCCTCGCCACGTGTGCATGAGGACCTGAACTTAATCTCCCACGGTAAAACCAACAATAGCGTGGGCGTGGTGGTGCTACGTTTGTAATCTCCATGCTGGGGAGAATCCCAGGGCTCATGAGCCAAATCAGTGAGAACCGGGCAAACAAGAGAAAACGACGGGTGCACAACCAAGCCAAGCCAAAACAAGGTAGATGACATCTGAGGAATAAGCTTAAGGTTGGCCTTTGCCTGTACAGACACACACACACACACACACACACACACTCACTCACTCACATGCACATTAAGCTGCCCTAACACCCGATCCCCTACAAAACAACTAACCATAAAACCAAAACCAACAGCAAAAAAAAGAGAAAGAAAACACAACCAAAAGCAAACAGCCAACAGCAAGAATCCCAAAACCGGACTGAAAAATCTCACCACCACAGCATAAAGCTCCTTGTCACCCTGGTTTACACAGGAGAAACATTCCCGGGGAGCGTGAATCGCTCAGCTGTCGAGGGCCGGGCACTGAACTCCATCCATCCTCCACCAAAGCGTGTCCTTTGTCCACGACGCTGACAGCTGTCCTCTTAGGGCCTTCACGGTATTGTTCTCAACTGTTAATTCCTACTGAATTAGGAATTAACTGAATTGTTGACCATGAATTAGCTGACTGTCATCATTGCTACGCTCCCATCCCTGTAACTTATCTACCCCACACACAAACAGCTGTCCATCAATACACAGCATCTTCTCCTGACAGGAAAGCCAGGGAAGACTATGATGACCAGACATGCTTCGAGAGATAACGGGAGCCATCCCCTGGTCTCTCCCCACCCTCCTCACCTCTCCTCTTTTTCCTCTCCTCACCACTCCACTTTTCTCCTCACCTCTCTTTCTCTTTACTTCTCCTCTCCTCACTTCTCCTCTCATTTTTCCCCTCTTCTCCTCACCTCTCTTCTCCTCACCTCTCCCCACCTCTCACCTCTAGCCACCTCTCTCCTCCTCTTTCCACCTCTCCCATCCTTTCTTCACCTCTCCTCATCCCTCCCCTCATCTCCCCTCCTCTCCCTACCTCTCCTCTCCTCACCTCTCCTAGCCTCACCTCTCCTCACCTTTCCTCTTCTCTCCTCATTTCTCCTCTCCTCTCCCCTCCCCTCCTCTCCCCTCCCCTCCCTTCTTCTCCCTCCCCTCCCCTCCCCTCCCCTCCTCTCCACACCTCTCCTGCTTCCCAACCATGCCTGCACACACGGTTTCCTCTGCCTGGTGCAGTGTCTCCTTCCCTCTGCACCTAACAGATTTGCTCATGCTCCCTGGCCTCAGTGATGACACCTCTGCTGTGTTTCCACCTCTGGAAGGACACGGCCTCAGAAGGGCCTCCACTCTGTGGAGGTTCCCCAGAATGACGTCTTCTCTGAAGGCTGTTCTCCTCAGGAGTTCCTCCTCAGAGAAGGCCACCTCCTCCTCAGAAGCCCTCAGTAGAAAGGCCTCTGTCCTGTCCTCCTCCTCAGGAGAGCATCAGCAGCCAGGCCTCCTCCCAGCCACGCCTTTCATAGGACTTCTTGAGAAGCCTGATCTCAGAAGCTCTCCCTTCCAGAAAGATCTCCTCCCAAGGCTTCTTCCCTAGCAATACCTTGAATTTCAGTATTTCTGTGATATTTTCTTACTTTTGTGACAAAATTATTATTATTTTTTTTTACCTTTTATCTGATAATGTATCTACTCATATATCTCTTTCAAGATTATGTAGCTAACATTGTTCATTTTTTCACTTTCAGGGTCTTTCTCTACAGCAACAGGACACGGTACAAAAAGATGAAGCATTTGTTGGGTAGTGAAGTCATTTTGTCCATCTTCCTGCCTTGAGGTTTGACCAAGCATCACCTGTTTAATGTTGGTTTTCTATGTATCCCACGCTGGGCCCTTCTCGCCTTCCCTCGGAGGACACAGTCCATGGGCTAATAAATAGTCCTGGCATGCCGCAGCCCATCCCTGTAACTTTCCACCTCACACACAGCTGCGGGAGAGGGACCGCCTCGCCCTGTGCATTCAAGGCAAAACAAAATGATGCAACAATTCCAGAAGAAACACACGATACATACATAGTTTAGAAAAATACCCTAAACCACACTGAACAAAAGCAAGAAAGCCAGGCAGAAGAAAAGCCACATGAGCCTAGCCGTGTGCCAGCTGGCCTGTCGACCTATCTTAAGCGTGTGAAGATGCCGGCAAGCTGTTTGCGAGCGAGCTGGACCTGTGACTGGAGGGTTAGACACACACACACACACACACACACACACACACACACACACACACACACACACTGACCTCTGTCTAGATCAGTGGTTCTCAACCTTCCTGGTGCTGCAACCCTTTAGTACAGTTCCTCATGTTGTCCTGACCCCACCCCCCAACCATAGCATTATCTCACTGCTGCTCCATAGCTGTAATTTGGCCACTGCTGTGAATCATGACGTAGAGGCCTCGTCACTGACCCTGAGCTCAGGCGTGCCTCCCTGAAGCTGCCTGGGGTGATTGTGGCTGCGGTGGAGAACTGACCTGCCCTTCTGGGCGGAAGTGTTTGGCTTCTCTGGAGGAACTCCTGAGTGGACACTTCAGCTTCCGGCCCCCTCTTCACTCACACGCTCGTGGAAGGAGGCGGAGACCACCACCATCCCTCAGAGATCAAGCTCCTGCACTAATTTCTGATGCAGACAATCAGTACCAAGCCTTTCCTGAGACACGGTGTGAGGCAGGAGACTGTCACAGCGAGAAGTGAAGAGGAACAGGGATCTCCAGGCAAGACGCCACTCTGAAGGAAAGGATGACCTGGGTCCCACCTCGGAACCCCTCCTCCATCACTCTACAGCCACTGTGGTCCAGGCCAGTCTGTTCCTTTTCTCCCGTCCTCATCTTAGGCAGCAGGATGGGTCCAGCGTGGATCTGGGAACGCACACCTACCATCCCCTGTCCAGTGCAGCGTGCTCAGCCCTCCTAACGCTGCGGCCCTTTAACCCAGGTCCTCACAGGGAGAGGACCCCGACCACAGAGTTATTCCATGGCCACCCCACACTGTCATGTTCCTCGCGTTGTGAACCATAATGGAAACATTTGATATGCAAGAAGTCCGATACGTAGACTTAGAACTACCGTTCCTCGGGGTTATCATTCCAACAAGGAGCACACGGTGGACACAGGGACCTCAACCCCTACACACACCCTCCCCCTCCCCCCCAGAGGGCAGGACTCAGGCTGTGCACAGGGACCTCACACACCCCAGAGGGCCCGACTCAGGCTGTGGCCATAAACCAGGGTCTTTGAGCCCTGCCTACCCAGCCAGCAGAGACTTGGATGGAGGCTGCCAGGCCATGGGGGTGCTCCTTCTCTCCCGGCCAGGCGGTGAGCTACCAAGCTTCCTCCCGGGAGGAGCTAGGAGCCAGCCCCTGTTGGAAAGCAGGGTCCTCTTCCAGGCCGGCAGAATGGCAGCTGTGTCTGAGTAACTCACAGCACTCCTCCGTGGCCCCTTCTCTCACCTCCCCCTAGTGGGGGTGGCTCGGTGCTGGGGAAAGGCAGGCAGGCAGGCAGCGCAGGAACTCTTCCCAGGGCCGCCCAGAGCCGGAGGCCCCCTCAGGCCCGGGAAGAGCGTGTGTACACGCCGCTGAAGGGACCCTCACCTGCCAAGCTCTCCCAGCGGCCATCAGCCGGACTCGTCTCCTAGGAGCGTGGGTGAGTCTTACCTCGGGGCTCCTGGGGTGGGGTGCCAGAGGGATGCTTCCCACTCAGGTCACACACTCGTTTGTGTGTGTGTGTGTGTGTG
>NW_026593947.1:2483310-2498218 GCF_907164565.1 Psammomys obesus
CCTCTTCTTCCTCCTTCCCCTCCTCCCCCTCCTCCTCATCCAGGAGCCCTTGCACAGCCAGCAAATCTGAGCGAGCCCCTTGGCAGTGAAGCTCATGCACCACCTTTACCCCACAGGTGGCTGGCTCTGCCTGGCCGGCGGAGGGGACTGGAATTGTCACCCAGAGGGTGAATGTGGGGCTGGGGTGGACGCCCCCACAGCTTGCACTCCCTCCTGGGGCCTGGGGGAGTATTTTCTCAGGCCCCAGGACAGCTCTAGTCAAGGCAGAGACCCTAGAAAGAAGCCAAGGCCTGCCTGAGTGCTGGGGTGACATCAGCAGCTAGGAGGCCTTGCAGCTGTTGCGGTGGGAGTGGGGGTCCCCTCCCGGAGGATTGGGGTACAGACCCCCCACCCTGCACTCACAGTGGGGGCTCACCTCCCGTCTCGGGAGACCACGCCCTCTTGTGGCCTCTGCCGGCACCTGTGCGCACAGGTGAGCATATAGCCAGGCGGTACATGTATCCACAGAGAAAAAAATTCTCTTTTTAAAGACAAAGCTTGAGAGGCCAAACTCCAGGGAACAAGAAGAAAGTTCTCCCTACTGCCGCGCTGACTACATGGTGCCCACCTCTAGGGACCACAACGATCTGGCTAGTAATGAGTTAAAAAGCGCTAAGATCACCCGGAAGGTCCCCAATCCTGAGTGGTGTTTACTGGCTGCTGTTAAGTCCTCACGGACGTCATCAAGGTTGCCCGGCCAGCAGCTTTGCCGGTGGGCTCACACAGCCCCAAGACTTCCATCTAACAGGCTCTCTCTCATCCACTCACTGCTGGCCAAACCTCAGGCCTTGCCCCTGGCTCTGCCTGGAATCCGACTCAGGTGGGTTTTCTCATTATCGATCACCAGAGCTCCTGAGCTTGTCTCAGAACTGGTGTTGCGATGTATGACTTCATTATAACCTCCATAAGGGTAACAGGTGCTGTGATGCCCGTGGAGAGGGGGCACAGCACAATTCCCTTAGAGCAGCTCCTACCCGCTGCTTCTTGGGGTCCGCCCACCTGCCGGCCCAGGTGGCCAGGGGAAGCAGCTCTGGAAGTAGCTTCCCTTGACTCATCCTCCTCAACAGCTACTGCAGGGAAGGGGAGGCTCACGGCCCCCGCAGAGCCCTCTAGTGGCGTGTTTGCATTCCTCTTGCAGGGAACCTGTCCCACCAAGACCTCTCTGCAGGTGATGGCGCAGAGCCATCGCCTTTGGACTTAGGCTGAGACACTCAACAAACGTCCTAGGCTGTGCAGTCATGGCACGTCACGATGCCCTCTAGAAACGAAGGCCGAGCCGTGCCCTCAGTTAGGCTCTCAGCTCAGGGGTGGCCTCACGCCGGTGTGGCTTGAGTGGCCTTTTGGGGCATTTTCAGGACAGAGTTCTGAGAGCCACAGGTCTATTCTTGATCACACGCGGTAGCGTGAACGTGTTTTCAGTCCCCCCGTGGTGTCCTGACTGCAGGGCTGACGTGAGGTTAGAGCTCCCCAGCACCACCAAAACATGGGGAACTGTCTTAAAGACAGCCAACCACCTGGAGTGAAGTTCGGCTTGGCCAAGAGGAACCATTTCGGTCACTGTGGCTTAGAGTCTGCTCTGGGAACAAGACGGTCAGACTGTAGTGCAAGCTTGTGCCCCGCCCACCTGGGTTGTGTTTGTATGTGCAGGCTATTTCGAGCGTGTCCGCACAATCACACCATGAGAAGACTCAGCTGTTGTTCTCAGCTACTGCTGGTTTGAGTCAGGGTCTCTCACTGGCCTAAAGCTGGACACGCAGGCCAGGCAGACCCCACACAAGCCACCAGCTCCAGCTCTGAAAATGTGGGTTCTGGGGATTGAACTCTGATCCTTGGGCTTGAGAGGCAGGACACGGTAGACTGAGCATTCTCCATGTCCTCACCGTGTTTCACCCTCTCTGAAGATCACCTCAGGTTTCCTGGTGCTGAGGATGGAACAGGGCCTGGTGCCTGCCTGGCAAGCATTCTACCACAGGCTGTCCTAACAGCAGGCTGCGTCTCATTTCCTGGCAGGTCTGCTAGATTTGGATTATGAGAAGGTGGCCGAGCTGAAAGTTCTAAAACTATAAACATGGTAATCTCCCAGGCCCTGCTGAGATTCCGTGTGTGTGGAGTCTCGTCTCTAGGATCTCAGAATGCGGTCCTTCACCATATGTCCACCGCAGACTCGTACTGCAAGCACCTGTCTGGCTGTTTTTGTTTTTATGTAGTCAGAAATGCATTTTGCGCTTAGCAAAGCCATATGCTAGAGGCTGGAGAGATGGCTTGGTGGTTAAGAGCATTGCCGTTCTTGCAGAGGACCAGGCTTTATTCTCAGCATCTCCTTTGTGGCTCTTCACCATCTGTAACTCCAGTCTCATAGAACCAGACTCCCTCTGCTGGCTCTTGAGGGCACCAGACAGTCCACAGGGCAAAACACCCAAACACATAAAAACCAAAACAAACTGCACACTGTCCAGACCCGGTGGCAGGCAGAGGTTGGGGCAGGAGGACCACAGGTCAAGTCCTGCCTAAGCCAGAGTGATGTCAAGGTCAGCCTGGGCAGCTTGGTGAGACACTGTCCCCAAATGACAGTGAAAGGAGCACTGTGGACAAGCTCAGTGACAGAGGGCTTGCCCAGCGTGCTTGAGACCCTGGGCTCCATGCCTACACACAGAGACTAGTTCTGCACAGAAAAGGGTGGGTGTGGAGCTCTGTGAGCCACTGTTGTGATAAGAACGGGGGAGGCATGTTAGCCACCATAACCTGTGCATAGATGCGTGTAAATGAGGTACATAACAGAGACACGTGTGTAAGTATACTTACGTGTGTATATATGTATACACACAAATGCTCTATTAAAGTATTGTCTTTACCACATGGGAATGTTCTGCTGCTCTGTCTGCTTGTTGCAGAAACAAAGGTTGATTATGATTAATTTATCTTTATTTGTTTGTGTGTGTGTGTGTGGTGTGTGTGTGTGTGTGTGTGTGTACACTGGCATATATATGTCCTGGTGTCTGAGGGGTAGAAGTCAGAAGACAATTTCCTGCCTCACATTCCACCTTGGTGGAGACAGAATCTGATGTTTTCTGGCTCTGTCTCTCGGGCTAGCTGACCGGAGGGCTGCCCAGTGTTCTCCTGACCCTGCCTCACGTCTCCCCACAGGGGTGCCTGACCACAGGCTACGTGCCCAGCCTTTCTGTAACTTCTGGGGGCTTGAGCTCAGGTCCTCATGCTTGCATGGTGAATGCTTTGCCCGTTGTGAGCCTGTCTTTATTATTGCCTACTTAGTGCCCATGGTAGGTTCTGTGAGGCCTTGTACTTAGGGTGCTGAAAATTAAAAAACAAAAACAAAAACAAAACAAAACAAAAACAAAAAACAAAAACAAAAAGGAAGAAAAAAAGAAAAAAGAAATGCAGGAGGGTTTTCAGGAGTGGGAAGGCAGACAGACGACTTCAATTAATTCACTGTGAAATCTCAACACTGTCCTTCACAGAATTAAATAGTTAAGAATAACAAATTATTTTTGTGGTCGCCTGCACTTAAAACGAATCACTTAAAGAGGCTCCAGGAAGCCTGTGAACCAGTGTGGACTCGGAAGCTTTCAGAGTGGAGCCAGCATCAGCCTGGCCAGCTGGGAGGAGGCCTGACCCCGGCTGAGGGACTCTGGTCAGTGCCGGGCAGGTGTCCCCCAGGGATGGTGTCCCCCGAGTCTGGTGCAAGGTCAAGAACACAAGCCACCAGAGCCAGCACTCGGTGCCCCTCCCCCTGCCCAGTGCCCTTTCTTTTCTCAGGACCAACGGACTGACTCCTCTTCCTCCAGGTTGAGGGTATGTAGAACACTGGAAGTCACTACTGGACTTCCATCTATCTCCCTCCATCCCCCAAATCAACCACAGCGCCCGCCCCCCGCCTTGGTGAAGGGATGATACCTCACCCTGGTGCTGAGGCAAAGCCTGGAGCTGGGATCACAAGGAACACAGAGACGGGGTCTGCTTCCTGAAGCCTTGTCAGGACTCCATTTCACGTGCTCAGAGATGACACCAGGACATGGCTGAGCAGAGGCTGGACGCCAGTCCAGTGGTCTGTAACTCTTGGCTGCTCAGGACTGTGAGGTGGGGACCGTACATTTAAGGCCAGCTTGGGCTGTGTAGGGAAAGCTAATGTGTAAGTTTAAGGCTGCTGGGATAGAGGTGGAGTGCCGAGCCTTCGCAAGCCCTAGGTCAGTTCTCAGCACTGACCAACAGCCTGGGCCAGAGATGCGCTGTTTCCCAAGACTGGCACCTGGGAGACAGGATGGCCTTCCCTGTGAGGAATCTAGCTGGTGGCGGTCGGAGTGGGTTTTCAGACACTGGTGTTATCTTAGACACAGCTGGCCCTCAGGGAGTGAAATGTCTTTCCCCAGTAGGGAAAGGGAGATGCAGCGTTGCACAAACTCCTCCCGGCCGTGTGCATCACTTGAGGAGAACAGCCTGGGGCCCCAGTTCTGTGCTCAGCTCTCTCGTCTTTAAGAAAGCCCTTCTGATGCAGCTGAAGGAATTAAAGCATGTGTGGAAGGGCTTGTGTAACCTGCTTACAGCAGTCAGACCCAGCACCCCAGGGCACTGTTTTCATTCCCTCCTGTCGGGCACGAAGGGGACCACATCCCATCCCATGTCTCACACAGTGTGTGCTTTCCACAGCACAAAGAAAAAGCAGAAAGAAAGTTAAGGAGTGACAGGGACGAGGGGGAAGGAGAAAGGAAGAGGGAGGCAGAGAGAAGGAAGACAAAGGTAAGGAGGGAAAGAGGGAGGGAGAGAGGAGAGGAGGGAAGGCGGGAGTGATCAAGGGTGTCCAGATTCTAGAATGGTCTGGAATACACACTCCCTTCTTTTGAAGGGTTCGTTCCTGCCAGCGTGGTGCAGGGAGAGCTCACGGGAGGAGTGTGTCTAGTTTCACCCCAGCTTCATCCCGCCTGGGTCTCAGGGAGGTGTGCCTCAACCAGGGCTTGCTCAAGGTGAGGAGGGAGATGCGAAGCCTCTCAGTTTGGAAATAGCTGACACCAGTGTCGGGGTGAGTCGGGCCTACGCTCAGATTCCTCGTGGCCACCACCTGCAGGCTGTAGAATACTGACCTACATCTGGTCCTTGGCCACCCAGAACCCCCCCCCCCCCCACACACACACACTCTGCTGCTGACTTCCAAGGGCAAGTCAAGGGGACCCCAGCAGAATTAACCTCGGTTAAGCAGAGGAAGAGATCTGAAAGGCAGAGCTCATGTCGCACCCCTACTTCCCAAGAGAGGAGCTGGCTGGAACCTTCCCACAAGGACCCTGGGGCTCCATGTCAGACCAGAGATGGCTCAGCTGTGATGCTGACCCTCTGAAGGCAGAGGCCACCTTCCTGTCAGCGTGCACTTGCTCGGCCACCTCTGGGCTGTGGACTCTAAAGCGGGCTCTAAAGTGGGAGCCTCATCTTAGAAGCGAGGCCAGCACGGCGTTGAGTCACAGGAGGGCTGTGGAGGGCGTGTGTGCAGAGACAGATGCCATGAGGGTTGCCTGAAACCCCAGGGACAGCCCTAAGAGACCCAGGGCTTCCCCGGAGTCCCCTGAGTGCTGCAGAGTGAACGCCCTATGCTTTGGGTGAGGTAGTCACCCAGTCTGTGCATGATCCCTCCCAGCCCAGCAGGACTCCTCCCAGCCTCCGGCCCTCCACGGCTCTGTGCTAGGTTGGGAAGTCACAGAAATGGTCCAACCCACTCCGTGCCCACCAGCTCTGCTGCACCAGTTACCCTAAGAACTCCAGACGACTTCAGGACCACAGACACAGGGCATGCTCTGTCTGTGACAGAGCCCTCAGGGAGAGGAGAGAGGGGGTGGGCAAAGGGGCAAAGTGCAAGCCCCCCCTTTAGTAACAAGGGCTAATTCATCCCCATGGGCGTGGCTCCCTCCCTCCTGTCCTGTAATGGGCGTGGCTCTCCCTCCTGTCCTGTCATGGCGTGGCTCCCTCCTGTCCTGTGAACACTCTTAAGTTAGCTTGCAGTTCATGTGGGAAGTCAAGGTGGTGGGGAGTGTCAAGAGCAGAGGGGAGGAATGCACGCCTGTTTGCTTGCTTGCTTGTGCTCAACTTGATCCCTCCCTCTTACACAGTCCAACGTCTCACGCCTACAGGCCAAGTGTGGAAGCTCCTCACTGACACTCTCTTCCCTAGCAATTCCAGGTGGTGCCCGAGCTCAAGCGCCTTGGCCCTTTAGACGTGTGGCCGTGTGACCGTGTCCTGAGCTCAGGTACCCTGACTCTGCAGGTCAGCAGGGAAATCGGCACCTAGAGTCACGTGGGCTGTGGGCAGCCTCCCCCTCCAGGCAGAGCAGGAAGGGGAGGAGGGCCAGAGGACCACGACATACCACACTGTTCCTTTCAGCTCTGGCCTCTGCTCCCGCCACTCTTAGGAACACTTTCAAGACATTCTCGGGTTTCTGTGAGCCCTTTCACTACTGCACGTCATTTCTCAGCACCAGAATGGATTGATTTGGCCTGATACGTGAAAACCCAAACAGAACAGCACCAACGTGGCATAGCTCGCACTCACCCCTGGTAGTGAATACCCCCACCAGGGCAGGTCTAGAAGCAGCTGGGACACCAGCTGGGACACCGGGTCATGCCTATGGTGCATTTCTGGATTAGCTTAAACTGAACTGAAGGCTCCGCCCTCTCTTGGGCAGAGCCAGCCATAGACCAAGGCTGCATAACCAGGAGAAAGCGAGCTGGGCTCCAGCGCTCCTCTCTGTCTGCTTCCTGACCGTGGATGCCACGTGACTTCGGCCTCAGTCTTTTGCTGCCTCGTCTCCTCCGCCATGATGGCCTGTGTCCCCTCAACAAGCAACAAGCCCCAATTCCTTCAATTGCTGCAGTTGTATTTTGTCAGGACAATAGGAAAACAACGGTGGGTCACCTCTCTCTTCAACCCCATTTTTGCCACCATCAAAAGCACAGCTCTCTACATTCACAACTCTTCCCTTCTGACTCTTCCGACATAAGGACACCAGTATGCACCATTGCCTCATGTTTCCGTTGCTGGGGCCTAAGACCCAGGCACCACTGAGGTGGAATCTTCTGGAAAGCATTTCCTCAGGGTCAGCACACAAAGGGTGCTCGAGAAGGGAAGCAAGCCAGGAAGCATCATCTCTTGAGCTCATGCTAGGATTTCCTTCAAAGATGGATCGAAACCTTTACAAGGGTTTAAAGATGGACTTGGACCCTTTAGTCCTGTAAGCTGCTGTTGGTCAGTGTTTTACACAGCAGGACACCCACCACAGGTCTGTCCCAGAGCTGAGCACTGACCTTGAGGCTCTGTGCTGAGCTCAGTTTATTCTCAGTGCTTGGAGAAGAGGCTCACGAGTCTTAGGTTAACCTTGACCGCTCATTTCCAGGGAGCAGACATCAGATACTCTACTGACGGCAGGAGTCTAATTTGGGAGTAGCTGTATGTAAAGTAGAAGGGGGCTAGCTCCAGGTCAGAAGCCAGTCTGAAAATAGGACCGAGATGTCCAGACCCACTTCACCCAGGATCCTCAAAGCTCCATGTGCTTTATGCATGGAACAGACAAAACGGGCCAAAGGAACTCACTCAGCTATCCCTGGAGCTGCTGGCACCCAGAAATAGATGAAACAGATGAGTGAGCACCCTTGGGTCAGGAAGCACTGGATTATAGCGACATCTGAATCCCTAGAAAGAATTCAGACTGGCTCGCATTGGTCATCAACCCAGCGTACTAATTCACAGCAAATTTTGTCTGAACTTGAGCAGTGGTGACCAAAGTCCGCTCCTGGGGCAGCCCCAAGTCTGCTGTCTTACGTGGGACCCACCACCCCCAGGAGGTCTGGGGTACCACGGAGGAGCTCATTCAGTTTCCATCCAGAAGGCTTAGACATCAGTTAAAAGGTCAGGCTCCTGGGAAGGGGGGAGGTTTGGAAATCATTGAGTGTGTCATATGTCACTCTCAATTTGAAGCAGGAAGAAACAAAAGCTAAGAGGACGATTGAGAAACAAAAAACGAGGCTATTCTGGGAGTGCTAAATAGGAGCAGCCTAAATATACCCCGGAAGTGCACACGCAGCTGAAGAGGCTGGGCTGCTTCACAGCTGCAGCCAGCCCAGGCCCAGAGGAGCTCAGGTCGATGGAGCCGTGGCCTGCTGCATCTCAAGTTTTTCTGGGGCGGGTGAAAGCAAGAGGCGTCTCCTTAGTGTTCAGTTCAAATTTTGGGCAAGATTCAGGAATTCGTGTCTTTAAAGTGATATGTTTTTAAAATGGAAATCCCCTCTCTAGGAAAAAAAATTACTTGGTCTTAAGAACGCAAAGAGGCTGGGCATAGTGGCAGGTACCTCTAACCCCAACACTCAGAAGGCAGATACTATGGGTTTTCAGCCAGCCTGGTCTACATAAGGAGCTCTAGGCCAGTGAAAGCTGAATGGGAAGACTCAGTCAAGATAGAAGGACAAACAGAAAGCAAGCAGAAGCTGCTAGGCGCAGCACTCTCAGCTGGGTCAAGAGTATCATGAGTTTGAGTCTAGCCGTGAGCACATACTGTTGGTATAATGTTCTTGTGGAATGTATACAATTTACCCTTTTTCAATCAAATGATGATTTCTCTACCCCACTATCTGTTTTCAATCCGGACTTTGCATTATGATGTTTATTCTAAGCGTCATCTGTCTCAAGTTTGTGTAAACATGCCACCATTTGTTCTCTGTATTGTCAATAAAAAACTAGCCAATGCTGTGCAATGGAGAGGATAGGGTAGGACATCCTGGTCCAGAGGGGAGAAGAAGGAAGCGAGTTGGAAGAGTCTGAGAGAAGAGTTCAGGAGGAGAGGACTTGAAACCATAAGGAGAGATAAACAGGACCTCAGATATGACTAAAAGTAAGTATAAGACGGGAAATCTGAATGGGAGGAAGCCATATGGGTTTGGAGGTTTAGGATGGCGTAACAATTGCCCAGCATTGTGCTCTAGGTTAATTAAATAAATCCTAGTCTCTGTGCGGTGATTTGAGCATGCAGCTGTTTAGAAATAACTGCAGCTTAACTAAAAGATAAATCAATAACAAACATTAACTCTTGACAACAACATGCAAATATCTAACTGCCAAACACAGAAACAGCAAATGCACTGAGCCCCTCTCAGAGCAGAACGGGAGTCTCCAGAGATTCAGAGAAAGTGGACAAGGGCAGCATGGGCAGAGTCATGGCCTATGAGAGTGTGCAGGCCAGAGACCACTCCCATGCAGCTTTCAGTTGGTCACATGGCAAACTCTCAGGGTTCCTGTATGTTTCTTGGTGAAAAAGACACCACAGAATGTTTAACTTTTGCTTGAAAAGCTCAGCCACTGGGCTTGGGAGTCACTAGTCAGTGTTGGAGCACATACCAGTGTGTGTGAGCCCAGCACAGAAAAAATTAAAAAAAAAAAAAAGTCTGGAAGGGAAAAGCAAATGTTAGCTCACAGCTGCACTGGCCTGCTGTGCACCGACCTGGAAGCTGCCGTTCAGCTTTGTCCTTCCATCCACCAAGTTCCCAGAAATGCTGTCAGCTTTTGCAAGAGCTCCCTGAGCACGTATCCCACGTGACACGGCTTTACAGGGATAATTTCTCATTTGAACCAGAGGTGCTCATCCAGATGTCAGGACAGCCCATGTCGAGATGCCTGCGGATGTCAGTTCTAGATGTTTCCTTCTTCCTGTGGGGCAGGTGAGCCATGCAGCCAGGGGCCCAGAGCAAGAGGAAGATAGAGATGTGTCAAAACCCTGAAAATCTCATCTTGAGACTGGTGGGGGTAAGGGCAGTGCTCTCTCTCTGCCCTGGGCCTTCATGCCCCGTGCATGTGGCCTGTGATTCCCAGCTCTGCCACCCTTAAGGTAGTCACGTAGCAGGGTGTTTGAGGTTAAAACTTCTTGCTTCCTTATAAGAACATGTCCAGTCAGCGCCTGGAATTCCTCTTCATGCAAATGAGGCCTCACCAGCACCTCAGCCCCAGCCAATGATGTGCACTCACCTCAATAACCCCTCCCCTCCCCCAAGGCTTACATAGCTTTGATCCCCCCAATAAAGTAGAGCTATTTCACTGAAAACTGAGTTACAGAAGGCTGTTTCTCCCTGCACTCATCACCCACAAAATTTCTGCTAACCCACCGGCCTGGGTAAGTTTCGTTCCTTCATTCCTTCCTGTCCATCCCATGCACAGCGGTGTCTGAACAACCCAAGGGCAGAAGCAGACCCTGGGCAGCAGCTGGCAGAACGTGAGACTCTTAACCTCATGGCCGTGGTTTTAGGCCCCACATTGGGCGCCATTGACTCTGTGTCTGCCGGCTTAGCTTCCTGGGTCTAGAGAAAGAGGCTTTCTTTGCTTTTAACTATGACTAATCTCTTTAGCAAGCTTGCTGAGGAACTGGCCAAGCCTAGATGGCTCCATTCTGTGACACTAACAGGGTAGTGCCTGGGAGAAGCACCTAGGACAGAAGCCATTGCAGACCGTGTCCCTGGAGGTGGGTTCCAGTCGAGAGCTCAGGAGATGTGGATACTCCAGGATCAGCAAAAGCTGTACAGCAAGGTCTCAGAATGGCCTGAACTTAGACTGCGGGATGCGATGTTCTGGCAGTTCCCAAATACTGCTCAGCAGCGGTGTTGCAGTCCACGAGAGGCAACGAGCTTGAGGACACATTGCTAACTCAGGGTCATGTGTTACACTTGGGCTTTCCTTCTTCCCTCTGGCCAGGGCTTGGCCTCCTGGGATGGTCTGATATGCCCTCCAATCAGAAGTTCTCTCCCAGCCTTCCAGAACAGCCTAGGCACCACAGAGCTCCCCGCAATGGGGTTTCCTTTTCCTCCCTGGAGCGCAGTTAGGATGTCTGTGATCCTACAGCTTGTCCCCTGCTGCTGGCCACTGGTTTAATGGCCAGACGTGGGGACCGTGTGCCTCTTCAGCATCCTGTCACTATGTGGTACTAGCCCAGGCTTGGCATGCTGCCTTCTACACGCCTGAGGCTGCATTTCCTACAGGTAGGTGCTCAGACAGCTCTGGCCGACGACATGGAGTAGCAAGGAGTCGGTGTTCAAGGTGGCACCTTGAGCATGGCAGATTTTCAGTGAGAGTTATGTCACTACCCTGGCAGGCATGAAGTATGCTGAAGAGAAAGCTGTGCACCTTCTCCTTTGGATGGGAGATGATTGAGCAATGACACCAAAGTGTGCTGGTTATGTTGTTCTCAATTCAACACAGGCTAGAGTCATCTGAAAAGAGGGAACCTTGGCTGGCAAGAGGTGGCCATCACATTGGTATGCAGGAAGAATGATGATGGTGATGATGATGTGTGTATTAGTCAAGGTTCTCCAGAGTAAATTTTGAGAATGAATTTCTCTTCCCCCCCACATATGTACACATATATGAACACTCCCATGAAGGGGATTTATTAGATTTACCTATAGCCTATGGTCCGGCTAATCCAAAAAGAGCTGCCTTTGAATGGAAAGTCCAAGAATCCAGTAGTTGCTCAGTCTGTAAGGCTATATGTTTCAGCTGGGCTTCATTTGGAATCCTGAGAAGTAAGCTCTAATGCCAGTGAAGGAATGGACTTGCTTGAAAGGGTAAGAGCAAGCAGGCAAACAGAAAGAGCTTCCCCTTTCCTGGTCCTTCAAACAGGCTGCTAGCAGAAGGTATGGTCCGGAATCAAGGCCATCTTCCCTCCTCAATGATCCAGATCAGAAATGGATCCTACTTCAGAGGCCTTGAATAAAATCCCTCACAGGTGTGTCCAGTCACCAGTTTTGGTTAATTCCAGATGTAGCCAAGTGGACCAGTAAGAACAGCCATCACAGAAGACTAAGCCCACTGGGGTGTGGCTGCCTGTCGCCTAGGCAGGTGATACCGGATGGTATAAGAAAGCAGACTGAACCATGGGGAGCAAGCCAGCCAGCAGCACCCTCCGTGGCCTCTGCTTCAGCTCCTTATCCAGGTTCCTTCCCTGACTTATCGCAGTATGGAGAGTGATCTGGAAGTTGAAAGGAAGAAATAAACCTTTTCCTCTCCAAGCTTCCATAAGTGTGATGTTTGTCACAGCGGCAAAAACCTAAGCAGTGCCCTTCTCAGAGGGACTAACTTTTCCCAGAAGTCTCAGGGAAAGGCTGGAGCTTGCTGTCAGCCAGAGGGTGAAGTTCTCTACCAGGGAGAGATTTCACCCATTCCTAACAACTTGTCAGCCCACCTTGCAGGAGAGGTTGGAGCTGAGACAATGATGGATGGCCAGGACCACGTCACGACCAGACTGTATAGCTGCACACACCTCTTGCCCTCTCTTTAAATGTGAGCCTCCCGGTAGAACCTCCAAAACGGGCTTAGGGAGTCACTAGACCTCTTTATTTGTACCTCTTCCCAGTGTGGTGTATTGCTCAAGCGTGGCCAAGCCTCGCCTCCTAGGCCCTGACCCTAACAACGTCAGTAATCTACTCATCATATGTGGCTCTGCTCCTTCTTCAGAGTGGCTTTCAAGGCATGTGCTCAGCCCCTTCCAGGAAACAAATGTTCAAAGCCTTGGAAGTTGCACCCCAGCATCTGATGAGCCCCAGAGCCAGGGTGTCCTCTGCTCCCAGCCCCATCTGTGCCAGCTTGCAGGTGGCATCAGAGTGCTACAGTGCTTGCAGCAGGTACCGTAGGATAACGTAGAGAAAAAAAGAGACACTGTTAACTAGGCCTTATGGGCTGGGTCAACATTTTTTCCATGAGCGATTAAAGCTACAGTCATAGTGAGCTAGGGTGGAAAGGCAAGGGCAGAGAGAGGAAGAGAGAGAAAAGAATTCCCCTCAGTCTGGAATCCTGAAGCCTCTACCAGCAGCAAAGTGAGAATTCCAGCACAGTCCCCTGCTGCTCCCAGCATTTCTCTCTGCAGCACAAACCTGCAGCTTCCCAGGAATCTCACCAGAAAAATCAGCACAGGGAAAAGACGAGTGCTAAGCGCAGCCCCGCTGACTCCTCTGCTCACTCTACCAGACAATAACTTCATGAAGACACCATTGTGTGTGCGTCTCTTTTATCAAAAGACAATGATGAGGTAGAGCCAAACCCCTGACGTTTTGTCTTAGAGTCTGGGTATACTCAGGAGACAATACTCTATTTTAGAAGCTTCTATATTTTATAGAAGTAACAGGCCCTGTCACTTGTCACTGTTGCTGTGAGGAAACACATGACCCAGAGCAGAGGGTTCACTTCACCTACATGTTCCGGAGTGCAGGCCACTGAGGGAGGCCGAGGCAGGACCTGGAGCAGGAGCTGACGCAGAGGCCGTGGAGGGTGCTGCTCGCTGGCGTGCTCCTCATGTTTGTGTAGCCTTTTTTCTTTCTAGTTTGAGTCAGGATCTCTATATGCATCTCTGGGTGACCTGTACCTCCCTGTGCAGACCAGGCTGGCCTCAGGCTCACAGAGATCCTCCTGCCTCTGCCTCCTAAGTGCTTGGGATTAAAGGTGTGTGCCACCATGCCCAGCTCAGCCTGATTGACTTAAAACATCAACGCCCTAGCTACTTTTCCTGCGGCTGTGATAAAATACAAAAGCGGCTTAAGGGGGAAGTTTATTCTGGCTCACAGTTGAAGGGCACACAGTCCACCAGAGTGGCAGGAGCTTGAAGCAGCTGGTCACGTCACACACATCCAGTCTAGGACCTCAGCCGGGAATGGTGCCACCCCAGCGGGCAGGTCTTCCTACCTCGGTTAATGTACACAATCAAGACAGCCCCACGGACACACCCAGAGGCCCGGGTCCTGGGCCATAACACTAACCGTCACAGTCAGGCCTGTTTGAGGAATGGAGAGCTGGGGTTAAGAACAAATAGGCCCCTTGTTTCTGTGGAAAGTGGGAAAAGAATTTAAGCATCAGCAGCAAGGAAATACTCCAGCTACCAAGAGCAGAAGCCATAGCTGCACAGACAGTGTGAAATCTCTCGCAGCGATGCTGGTACCTGGACTAGCACTGTCGTCACCCAGGTCTTGTCTGCACAGCCATACCGCCGTAACGTGAGTGTGACTTCCTGGCCCAGCACTAGCTAGCGAGAGGCACTCTGGTTGTTTGCAAAAGTCTCCCACAACATTCCTGAAGCGCCAGCGTAGGGTCACGTTACACGTGGGCGCCCCGAGGTCACACACCCGCCGCCCTTTGCTGAGAGGTGAGAGCTAGCAGTACCCAGCTGTTTCACACCAGTGTGCAGCTGCAGAGGGCCTGGCAGGGGCCTCCCTTTCTCCGCTCACAGTTTGGAGTTGGGAATGATGCTGCCGGCAGCAGGCGGGTCTTCCATCAACCGCCGCAGCCCCATACGGCCATCCTCAGAGCCGTCTCATGGGAGTTCACATTGTGTCAACTGGACCACCCTGAGCCCCGATAACCCAACCTCAGTGTGCTGTGAGCGCGCTAGGAAACACGGAGACAGCGTGTTCAGGCTTTCTCGGCACTGTGAGGAGAGAAAAGCCTTCTCGCTGTGAGCTGTGGCCTTCCAGGTGGCCACGGTGTGTGGAGGGGACATCAGCGTTAGGAGGAGAGCAAGGCTGCCCCTGAACCTCCCTCTCGTTCCCACATCAGCTTGCCCTGTGAATGTTGGCGGCTTTAGGCCGTTAGGGCCAGGCCTGGAAGTGAATCCCCACCACATAACCTCTTCACCCCCAAGGTCAAATGAAACCTCAGAGGACCCGAAGCTCAAGCCGCCATCCTCAGACCTGCCCGGAGGATAACCGTGAGAACAGTTCACCCGAGAAGGGCTAAGTATGGAGACACCTCCGCTCCAGGCGCTCAACAGTGTGTGCAGTGGTGCCAGAGCTCTGCTCTCGTGGAGCTGTGCTTGATAGGGTGTTCCCTTCACACACACACACACACACACACA
>NW_026593947.1:2498318-2505828 GCF_907164565.1 Psammomys obesus
CACACACACACACACACACATACACATGTACACACCTGCACACGTAAAATGCACACACATGTGCGCATCCATACAAATATCTGCACACTCACAAACAGCCGCACTCTTTGCCAAGCTGTGACAAAGCTGTTCCTTGCATCTTGGTAAATGTCCCCCGGAGTGGCACGCGTGCCCGCCCCCTGTTGGAGAGCCTGTGCCAAGTCTCCCACAGACTGTCACCACACCCTTCTTCAGGTGCCTACTCAAGCGCAGTGCTACCGCTCCTGTGAGAGAGTCAGCTCTTAGGAAGTCACGCCCGTGTTGTCCAGGTAATTCCCAAGTCGAGCAAGGGCTGGGGACAGTGACGGAGGACACTTGTCTCCCTGTGATCTCCAGAAACTAGGGATCTGGCAGAAGGACAAGCCCCAGGCCACACCCGGTATTGGAAGTCCTCCGGCAGAGTGACACATGCGGCACTCAGGTGCCTGGAGCCCTTCAGCAGGTTTCGATGGCCACTGCCCTGGTTGTGTGGCCTGGTGTGTGTTCTCCAATGAGGTTGCATGGTCTCAAGACCTTGCAGAGGAAAGTTTTCACAAGGCAGCCCCAATTTCCCGGGGCACACTCTCTGGCAGTTATCTACAGAGTCTTCATTTAGTGGAGGTCTACCGTCTTGGTGATGGAGGAGGACAGAGCAGGGAAGCAGGCATCTGCACAGACCACACCCGGACCTTCCAGGACAGTGCTGTTGAGGCTGGGCGAGGCAGGCGGCACACACTGCCCCATGCTCCCACGGCAGGGCATGGACTTTCTCTGTGGTCCACACTGACTGCTGCTCGCAAGCTTGCAAACCTTTTTTTTTTTTTTTTCCCCAGGAATGGCGGAGGTCCCAGCAGCAGGAGTCTGAGGCTCATGATATTAAACATTGAAGGATTTCCCAGAAGAAAGCCACGAGAGCTTTCAGAGCCTCATCTGTTCCTCCATCGGCAGAAAGCTTGGCCACAGGCAGAGGCAGGTGAGCTTCGTACTCAGCTGCCACCTCCCTGGGCTTCATGCTGCCTCTGCCAAGAAAAACTGGAAGTCACAGAAGCGGGCAGGAGCTGGAGTCCCCCCTAGAGACAGTCCAGCTTGTGTGGAGGTTGAGAACAGCTGTGGGAGCCGGGTCTTTACCTATGCTGCGTGGGTTCCAGGACCGAAGCCAGGCTGCCGGCTTGGCGGCCAGTACCTGTACCTGCACAGCCAGCTCAGAGCCCATCCATCCTGGTTTAAGCAATGACAGGGACTGGTCTCCACGGCCCCAGAATACAGGCATCTGTGCTGTGCGCTCTGAATAGAATGGGCTTGAGCTCGCCGCAGGCGGCCTTTGACACCAGGCCTAGTTTCTCAGGGAAAGTCTGAAGCTCAGCTTCCCAGGCCAGCCTGTGCCAGCCAGCATCCCAGGCGGGCTAGCCCTGAAATGTCCACTCCTGGTGGACCCTGTGGCTGACACTTACACCTGCTGTCAGCCGAGAGGAGGAGCACATGACCTGAACTCAGGCTTCCTGATTTCCCTTCGACTTGGTGAGGGGAGATGCCGGGATTGTGATCGAAGGCTCAGACTGCTCAACACTGGTGCTCCTGGCACCCAGGATCTTGGTGGCTGCTTGGCAGTGTGTCCTCAAGCGTGTTAGGGCAAAGCAGAGACCTTAGTCCTCACACACACATCCAACCTTTCATCATTTCAACAGACATCGCCATCCTCCGCCAAGTTCACATTTGAGAACGGTACATTCAAGTTACACTAAACAGATCACACACACACATGCATACAAACACACATATTCACACACCATACTCTCAGACACTCACACACACCCACACACACACACATACACACCCTGAAGATAGCTTCTTCTCCGATCAGCATGTATCTTGTTTTCACCATTCGGCCCCTACAGTTCTCATACAGCTCCCTCCTCAAATCCCTGAGGTGGCTGAGAAAGCTCTCAGGTCTAGGCTGTCCCCAGAGGCAGTGAGCTGGGCTGGAGCCTCGTGGCCTGCTCAGTGTCCTTCGGTTTCCCAGGCCACAGTGCCCCTCCAGTGCAGCAAGGCCTGAGTGCACCTTCCAGAAACTTCTCAGGAGCTTCTGCAGGGAGAACATGCTCTTGAGAGTCTTGGCTGGGGTTGATAGGAGAGAGGGGCAGGGGTGGGGTGGGGTGGAATGGGATGGGATGAAATGGGGGTGGGGTAAGGGTTGGGGGGATGGGATGGGATGGGGTGGGAGTTTGGGTGGGGGTGAAGGTGAGGGTGTGATGGAATGGGGTGGCGGTGGGGGGGTGGGCAGGAGCTCAGTCTCAGGCCTGTCTGTTCCAGGATGTACAGAATCTTCTATGTGAGCTAACTGTGCATTTGCAAATCAAATTTCTAAATTTTACTCTTGGCTTCTCCCAGCAAGGCCACTTGGCTTGCCAAGGTCCTGAGAGTGACTGCCCACAGCAGGGCCGTACCAGGGCGATGGCTCACTGGGCAGGAGGTGCTGCCGTCTGTGGCCTCCCCCGAAGCCGGGCAGCCTGCTCCCCTCCTCCGTGTTTCCGCACCGAAGTGCTTTGGGCAGTGTGTGAACTAACCCTGCGTCGCTGTGACAGAACACACAGTGAAGGCAGCGTAGGGAAGAACAGGCTGTTTTAGCTCAGTTTGAGGGTTTTGTCCACTGTGGCAGGAAGCTATGGCGCCAGGAGCATAAGGCCGCTGGTCACATGACATCCACAGTCAGGAAGCCGAGAGAGGTGCTGGTGCTCTGCTCGCTCCCTCGTGGTTATTCAGCCTCGAAACTCACCCCACACACTGGCATCACCACATTCATCTAGCAACGCTCTCACAGTATGCTCGGAAGTTTGTCTTCTAGGTGAGTCTAGACCCTGTGAGGTTTACAGTCACTGTTAACATCGAAGGCGGCGGCACACCTTACACCAATGAATTTGAATTTGGGGGGACCTTAGGAGCTAGGACATTCTCAGAGTTGCAAGGTGGGGTAGGAGGAGGCCACACACTCGCACACACTCACACACACTCGCACACACACACACACACACACACACACACAGAACGCACCTCAGTGTCTAGAAGTGGTGAATCCCACGAATTTGCCTTGGGTTGGAATGGCCATGCCATCTCTCAGGCCGCATCTGTCACTGGGTGGCATGGCCGCCACGCAGCAGAACTATCGGCCTAGCATGCATTCTGGTCAGGGGGCCTCTCCTCTGCTCCAGCTATGTGCTGGAGATTGCATGGTGCAATAGAGCAGCTTTGCTTTGGGCCCAGCTATCACCCTCGGGCTCACATTCCTCGCCCTGTCAGCAGGTGAGGGAGCCTCTCTATGCTCCATGGCTCTCTGTGGTGGGCACAGGCCACCTTCTGGCTTCCCAAGGCTCTAACAAGGATTAAATACATTGTAACTCATGCAAAGTCCTCAGAATGCACCCAGAACAAGCGCCTCCCTGGGTGACCTCCCTTTCAGGTCTTTCTTTCCATCTGCCACAGGGTGGGAAGCTCAGGCGTTGGGGGTGGAGCAGATCCACAAAGGCCTAGAGTGCCTGGGACAGCAGATGGCCCCTTCTTTGCATCCGTCAGCTGCAGTCTCATCACCTGTGGGTCACGTGCTTCAGGATGCCCCCTGACAGGCAAGGCTTCCCTCACCTTTAGTCTAGGGAAGCCACAGGCAAGAACCCCAGGAACTCAGAAAATTTCCTAGTCAGAGAGCCATGTCCCTCTGCCTTCCCACTTCGCTATCAGCGGAACACGAGAGGCCAGGACTGTGGAGCAGAGGCCACAGCTGGATCGCTGTCTACACCAGGCGGTGAGGGCTCTCAGACCAGGAGGAGTCTCTGGAGTGAAGACACACATTCCTGACTGGGCTGCTGTAGCTCCCACATGTGGCGGCTTATTTGCATAAGCTCACCGAGCTCAGCGACAGCCAGATTGCTAGTGGAACCTTGTTTTGCAGAGTATCTGTGAGACCAGCATTTACACCAGTGGCTGAGCACAGTTCAGCATGGATGGCGGCCATCCAGTCTTTTAAGGACCCTGGACAGAACAGGAGGGGGTGGGGGAGCTGCTCTGAGTTGAGACACCCATCTTCCCCTGGTTCTCCTGCCCGCAGAAAGCAGAGCTGGGCACCTCTCGGCCTCCACCACCACGTCAGCCAATCCCCCCAGGCATGAGTTAACCCAGCCTGTTAGGAAGGCCCCTCTGGAGCCCCCTGACCAGCGCACTCCTGGCTACAGACATGGAGAAGAGCTGCCTGGCTCAGCCACCCTTGACGGAGGAGGCCTCCCACCCAGGGATTTGTCCTTCTTGGTTGACACCGGCTCTAGCTGAGGAGAACAGTCTGGAACAGACATTATTCCTGTTCCAGCATGGCTGCTGCCAGAGCCTCAGATCTGGAGCCAGAGCTGAGGCGCAGAGTCTAAAGGCTTTGCTGCCAGCTCTGTGGAGGAGTTGTAGCTCATGCTGTCGGCTGTCTGTAGCTCCGGCCCTGCCTTTTCTCCCCCTGCACTGGTTGCTAAAAATTCATTGACAATGTCCATGCAAGTTGCTATGTGCTCACAGAACAACCCCATGTAGTCAGGGTCTCAGACACCAGAGGTTCTGGACATGTGCTGCTCATGAGCCCTTTCTCCAGAACCACAGGGAGGTGACGGGCATACTCTGTTTGTATGACAAGCCCATTGTCACAGGGGAGAACAAGAGGGTTTCCCTGAGCCACTGCAGAGGCAGACCTGGGTCCTTGGCCACCTTTCTCCCTAGCTACAGAGAGGGGCTGGGAGTGACTTCCTGCTTAGCTCCCAAGACCCAATGCCCCTCCACAGCCCGAGGCCCTCCGGCCACTGGCACAGCAGGGCATGATGAACACAGCCTTTAGCTTCCTGGCAGATGGACAGCATGAGTCAGAGACACTGGGCTCTGCATGCCAAGACCCATCAACGGCCAAGGCTGTAAACAACGGTGACCCTCTGGCAAGCCATCTTGTCCTGCCCAGCCTGCGATAGCTCCTCAGAGAGGCTTGCTGCTATGTGATGCCAGAATGGCAAGGTCGCTTGGCTGGTGATCTGGGCACTGCTCTGCACCTCCCCTCCCCGTAGGTGCAGAAGAACAGCTCCGAGGTCAGGAGGTGGTGCTGCAGCTGCGGGACTGTTCAGTGGACCCCTGGGGGACACCCCAGGGCATCATTGATTTTCAGAAGTTCCAAAATTCAGCAATCATCCTGGCACCTCGGCTGCATCCCGCTGCGGGGGACACAGGAGGGCACTTTAAAGCAGCAAAGGCCAGAGAAAGGGCTGTAGACACTGTCCCAGCCGTGGCTGCTTCTATGTCACGATGACACCGTGAAACTGAGGGGTAGTGATGGGAACCAAAACGTTGACATCTGGCACCTTCCAGGAAAGTGCCGTCACCGCACAGAGGATGAGGCTGACCTGGGCTGGACGGCAGTGGCTTCCGGGAGCCTCAGGCAGATCATCCCCACCACGGCCCCAACCTCTTCCTCCCTGTGACGGTGTCTGTGCGACCTCCCGAAGCCTCGGTGGCCGGAGAAAGGACGGTGATTTTCCCCATGTTGAACCTCCTTCCTTCTTTTGGGGTAGGACTTGGGACGGCTTCCCATCTGCCACAACGGTGGTTATTGTGTAATTGTTTTGCGTGAGTCTGTGTGCGTGCGCACGAGAGTGTTAGTGCATGTGGGGTCAGAGGGCGGCCTGTCATATTCTCAGGCCTGCCGCCTTGCTTCTTTGAGGCAGGGTCTCTCACTGGTCCCGGGACTCACCTAGCAGGCTGGTGTGGCTGGGATTGTCTCAGGGATTGTCTCCTGTCATCGCACACGCAATGCTGGGATTACCGCACGTTCAGGATGCCGCACTGTGCTTCTCCTTTTGGTTGGATTTTCAACAGGGTTTCTTGGTGTCGCTCTGCCTGTCCTTGCTGGCTTCTATCTCAGAGATCCGCCTGCCTCTGCTCCTGAGTTCTGGGAACCAGAGATAAGCTGACCACAAAATCAAGTGTGCCACCGTGGCCCAGCTGTGCATGTGCACATATATCTGTACATACACGCGGTGGGGGTCACTTGGGTGTTAGTGTGCACAACTGCTCAACTCTGGGCTCCAAGCACTGGCTGCAGTCCAGAGGAGGGCATTCTCCTGTGCGCTGCTCTTTGCTGTGTAAACTTTGCTCCGCAGCTATCTCCGAGTGGTTCGTAAAGGCTGGATAGCCTGTAACTGGGCAGAAAGGGAGGAGGTGGGGCTTCGGTTCCCCTCAGGTAGGGACCATAAGGTGGAAGAAGAGAGAGGAGGAAAGGGAGAGGAAGAATTAAAAAGGAGAGAGAGAATGTGCCCGATGGAGCAGGTCCAGCTGAGACAGGATGAATATGGGCGCGCATTTCGGGAATGCGGCAGGAAGTAGACAGACTACCTTAGAAAATCAGTTTAAATCGTACCTGGCCAGTTATATGCCCGAGGCTGTTTAAACAAATCAGTAGGTCTCTGTCTCAATTATTGGGGAACTAGCTGGGTCATAGGAAAGCCCTTTAGAATTAATAAATACTCAACAGTGTGTATGTACGTATATGTGTATGCACTCATATGTGTGAGCGTGTATGAGTGTGCACACACATAGGCACACACACTCGCACACACATTTAACATGGTCTCAGGGCATTAAACTCAGGTCCTCATCCTTGCCAGGTAAGCCCTTTCCTGACGGAGCCATCCGCCAGCCTCAGAGGGCCACGTCTTCCCACTGGCCTCGTGCCTCCAATGCTCCCAGCGTGCGCAATGGGAGGTGTCCCAGATTCTGGCTGTGGCACCACCGCTACCATGCTTAGCACACCGGGTGGGAAGCCCGGGCATTTGTGTGCAGGCCACGGGGTGAGCGTGAAGCTTTCCATCGTCTGCTTTTACTCATCAGCGACGCTTTCCGGAAGGGTTGTTTCTTTTTACTTTATTATCACAAAGCATGATAGCTGCCCCTCCCCCAAGTAACAACACCTACCTGCAGAGTACCAGGAAGGTGTGTTTCTTATTCTCTCCCCATCGGGTTACCCAGAGGAGAGGATTCATGGTTCATCCTGCGAGCGGCTCAGCAGCAACAGTCAAGAAGCCTTGACATGCACGTTTTTAAGTGTCACTTAAAACCCTGGATGGAGAGGCCACAGTGGTTACTACGCTCAGAAAAGCCACAGGGAAGAGCGCTTTCTTCCTGGTTGCTGCTTAGAGCAAGGCAAGGAGACAGAGCAGAAGAGACGCCTATAAGTGTGTGCGGTGTGCAGAGCCTCAGCAGCCACCCTGAAGCCACATTAGGACACAGGTTCATAAGGCCGACTGTGCTTGAACTCTTGGAATGGAGAGGAGGAAGCTGGCCGAGCTTTTGGTAAGCACCCGGCCCTCCCACCCAGGGCACTGAGGAGAGAAGAAAGGATTGCTAGGGAGTGAGGGCAGGGTGGGTCAATGACAGGGTTCGCGGATGGTGGGGTGAGGGCGGATGGTGGGGTGAGGGCGGATGGTGG
>NW_026593947.1:2505838-2519657 GCF_907164565.1 Psammomys obesus
AGGGCGGATGGTGGGGTGAGGGCGGATGGTGGGGTGAGGGCGGATGGCGGGGTGAGGGCGGATGGCAGGGGGTGGACGGATGGTGGGGTGGGTGGGTGAGTGGTGGGGGTAAGGGTGGATGGCGAGGTGGGTGGGTGGGTGGCGGGGTGAGGGCGGATGGCAGCAGAGCAGCAGTCTCTGCCTGCTCACATCTCAGTGGATCAGGAAGCAGGAGGGCACAGGAAGTGGAGGCTGTGACCCTCGAGGTCCTGCCCCACAGACTCACTTCCTGAATTGAGCCTTCACCTCCCAATGGTTCCAGCCTGGCAAGGATGGCACAGGGCTCTCCTGAGCCTGAGGGCCCCACTGAACCTCATGATGGTTCAATGCCGAGGTCATGTGAGACCCGGTGATGCGTGTTCCGCTGCACACCCGAGAGGCCATAACTCCAGGCAGACCCCGGAAGGCCCCAGTCTGTTTGGCTAACTCCATGCTCGGAACAGAAAAACAGTTTCTGGAAGAACCACGCTCACAGGCAGCCAATCAGCTTAAAGTCAACACAGGGGCTTGAGCTAAGCATAAAGACTTAGCAAACCAGAGGAAAATTTTTTAGCAGTTCTGGAAAGTTCCTAAATGTTTAGCCAATCCTAAGTCCCCCTACCTCCTGAGTCAACCAATCAGATGAAAGGTTGTCTCACCTGGAACTGTCCTTTCACTCTGGAAATTGCCTTTAAATGGAATGTGCATGCTCACTCGTAATCCCGTTCTAAGGAATGATGGCCCTAGCTGGAAAATTTCTGCAGAGTAAACACAACTTGAGTCTGGGTTATCTCTTGAGTGATTCTTGGACCCTAACACTCTCTCGTGTGTTTGGGGTGTGGGGTCTTGCTGTGTACCCCAGGCTGACCTCAAACTTAGGCTCCCCCATCTCAGTCTCTGAATGCTGGACCGTAGGATTGTCCCACCATGCTCAGCCAAAAGCATGCTATTTACACCCTGTGTTTGGTGATGTGGGCATCGGGTCAGGTTCTTGTACACCAATCGACTCAGCCACTCCATCTTTGAGATACATCTCCAGCTCATCAGCAAACTGTTGCTCTTGCAGTGATCTGCACACACTGGGCAAAGCCTCCGTGACAGCTGTCCCAGCCTCAGCTAAGCTGACCCTGAGATTGTTAACGTGTAAACGGAGTTGCTAGTAGCAAAGCACCCCTGCAGGTCTTGCTTCATCCCGCGCCTTCGCGCTTTGCTGCACTTTTAATAGCCGTCGGTGTGACTGGCCCGACTGTGGCTTAGAATGTGTTTGTCTGTCTTTCTTTCTCTTTCCCAGGTCAGCTCCCAGGTATCTGGGCCAGGCTAGGTCTGTGAGCTTCTGGCAGAGGCCTTGCCCATGTTGCTGCTCACGCTGCTTCATCTAAGACCTGGAGTGAGGATTCTAGGCTGTGGAGGTTAGTGCGCCTTAGTGTGCCTTAGGGGTCCCAGGTCCCCAGCCATGAAGAGAGAAGCGTGATGTGTTATAACCTAACCCTTTACTGCACTGACTTAGCTATGTGTGCATGTTTGCAGCGAGCGTGTGTGTGTGTGTGTGTGTGTGTGTGTATGTGTGTGTGTGTGTAGACATATGTCAGAGGACAACTTTCAGGAGTAGGTTCTCTCCTTCCACCATGGGTAAGAGGGATGGAACTCAGGCCCCAGACACACTTACGCAAGATAGAAAACAAAGTAGATACTGTTTGTTGCTATTTGTTTTGCATTTCTGAGACAAAGTCTGGTTAGTAAGTAGTTCAGGCTGACTTTGAACTCATTATCCTGCTTCAGCCTCCACAGGAAGTGCTGGACTGCAGGTCTGTGGCAGGACACCCTGCTGAGCCCAGATTTTACACAGAGAAAGTGAGGTCTCCCAAGAGCACCCTTTGTCTAACTTTGTCTTGAGCCGGTGTGCTGGCAGGCACTTGCTGAGTTCGCCCTCTAGTGGATTCTCATTTAGTCCTGGAGATGAGGACTCTGGGAGGACACGGTCAAGGACTGCACTGTCTTCCCCTAACATTAACTGCCTGGGTCAATCAGGTTCCTTTGAACTGTCCTTCAAAAACTACGAGGTTTGGACTAGCAAAGGACAACACGAAAAGGAGGTTTTGCTTCATAAGAGCTAAGCCACAGGTGAGGATGAAGTGGGCCCACCGGGGGCAGGAGCCTTTCTGTGCCCTCTCGCCAGCTCAGAAACCATGCACATTTATTAAGAAGAAAGCACCAACGCAACTCAGGAAACTGTACATTCTAGCATGATATGCAGAGCAAGAAGTGACAGGTGCAGAACACGGCCAAGCCCCAGAGTGACCCCTGCACCCCAGAAACCAGTCCTGCTTCTCACACCCAAATTAGCTTCTTTTTCCTCCTTTTGACTTTACGAACACAAGCTTGTATAGAATGTCTTCATCGGGGAGATGGTTCCCGGTTGTTCCAGGCCCATCTAGACCGTGCCTTTGCGGACACTGGTGGGCTGGGTTCTTTCCTGTCTCACCGCACGGCGACCTCAGGGTCATGTGGTACAGAAGACAGTCTCCCTGTAACATTGTCTCAGCTCTTAGCAGGAAGCAGTGACGAGGTGCCAGGGAGTCACAAAGTCTGCGTCTTCCCTGGTACATACTTGTCCAGAGTAACTGACCCCGTCAATTCATAATCTGTGGAGTCTGGGGCACCTTCACCCATTCATATATCTTGGAGGCAGGGTCTCTCTCAGGCCTGCAGCTTGCTGCTTAGTTCAGGTGGCTGGTGAGCAGGGCTTTGAATGTGACTGTGTCTAGTTTGGTTGCGGGCTCTTTGTTTGTTTGTTTGTTTTGATAGAGTGTTGCTCTGGAGCCCAGGCTGGCTGTGAACTGTGTGTTCTGCCACAGCTGCCCAGTGCTGTGGCCACAGGGCACACCTAGCCTGGGTTTTCTCTCTTGAAGGCATCTTGATGGACACAAACACAAACTTAAAAGTGCCATCCCATGCTCACCTACAGAGCCTTGGGTCCCCTGAAGTGCCCAGTGCAGCATTGACTGAAAGACGGGTGTCTGTCCGCTGCTCACATTTTAACGTGTTTTCAGGTGTGGCTTTGGCCACATGGGCTCTCACCGTCCTGGTCCATGAGTGCCAGAGGGACTGGTGAAGGGGTGTGAAGGAACAGCGCTGCTTTACAGACTCGAGATTTAGGCAGTGTGAAGAGACGGGTGTCGGACTCCTCCGGCATGGCTCTCCAGGCTCTCACCCTGTTCCTGAGCTGTCCTAGGATCCTGGCCCAAGGGCAGGTCCACAAAAGGAGTAACGGATGCATGATCTTGAATACATATTGAAAATGGTTGTGCATGGCTGATTACCATCAGGATTTTGGTTGGTTTTTTTGAGACAGGGTTTCTCTGTGTAGCCCTGGCTGTACTGGAACTCACTCTGTACTAGGCTGGCCTCGAACTCACAGAGATCCACCTGCCTCTGCCTCTGGAGTGCTGGGATTAAAAGCATGTGCCACCACACCTGGCTTGAGGAAATCATAAACCATTGGTTGAAACTTGTTATATTCAGCGAATTCCACATGCTCAGGTGACGGACGCTTGACTGAAAACGTGTGGCTGGAATTGTAAAGAGGATCGATATGGGAGCTGGAATCGGGACTGAGTTTATAGCTCGGGTTCATCTGCACAGCCATGACCCTGGCAGAGGGGAGGTGCCAGGGGCCCGGGCTTCACGCCCTCCTGCATTGGTGAGCTGGGTCCCACGAGCCTGCCCGGCTGGTTGTGGCCTCTTGCGTTAGTTACAGTGTGAACGTGGTTGCTGTTGTGCGGGGTACCCTGACTGCCCTGGGCACAGACATGCATTGTCTGGAATGTGAGTGTGCGTGGCCTTTGGCAAGGGAGGGGGCACAGTGTGTGTGCCCTGTGCACAGAGCTTTGTGTCTGTGTCACAGGTGTCACTCACAGAGTCCAGGCCACAGCCGATGGCCTGCGACGGCAGCGGGCACGCCACGGTCATTGCGAGGAAGATGTGAACAGCCGTGGCACACCGCCGCTGAGCTCCGGAGCTCTGCGAGCAGAGAGCAAGCCTTGCTTCCATCCCGTGCCCAGGGGATGCCAACTCCCACCCGCCCGTGAAAACGCCGCTGTGGGTGCTGTGTCACCCTTGTTCCCAGGACCCTATGCCTGACAGAAGCAGCAGGAGGGGGAGGTCACGCCTCAGCGAGGCGGCAGTGTGTGCTTCACCTCGCCTCTTCTGCCTCGTGGGTTTCATCTGAGGCTCAGCGAGGTGGGGGGGCATCGCTCAGGGGTGAGGGCTTCCTGTGGCGCTCGTGGAGTCCTGGATCCCATCCCCCAGCATTTCGGAGAGTCGGCCTGGGGGTGCACGCTGCAGTCCCAGGGCTGGAGGGGGCGGCAGGAAGACGAGAGTTCAGTCATCCTCAGCCACCTGCGGCCTCCCGGGTCCTCTGAGGTAGGCACCAACTGTCCCTTCGAAGCTGTCCTCCATGGGAGCCCGCGCAAAGCCCAAGGCGCTCCTGTGTGGAAAGGCATGTGTATGTGTGCATGCGCTCAGTGCTGCTGGACGGGGCGGTCAGGAGTTCCCGGTGGAGCCGCTGCAGAGAAGCACTTGCCCTTGCAGTGCCCCTTGTTGCCTGGCGGGAAGGAAGCTCTCAGCTCGTGCCCCGCCTGGCTGTCAGCTGGTGCAGACACTGGGCACTTGGGGTGCCCGCGCGTTCGCTCTTCTCTCTGCAAATGGTTCCTGCCCCCCGCCGAGGGCCAGTGAGCTTCCTGGAAGCAGGAGCTTCAGGTTCACTTCAGGTCAACGTGAGCAGGGAGAGGAGGGAGCAGGAGACGCTCCCGAGAGTGGGAGCAGACTGTCACACACAGACTGGCTGACACACACACACACACACACACAAACACACACACACACACACACACACACACACATACACCAGCTGCCACACACACACAGAGACCTGCTGTCACACACACACACACACACACACACACAGACACACACAGACCAGCTGCTACACACACACACACACACACAGACCTGCTGTCACACACACACACACACACACATACAGATGGGCCGCCGCACGCTTCTGGACCGCTTCACTGAGCAGCTCCATGCTGACACGCGTCTTTGCACAGTTGCTCTGCCCTCCACCCCTCCTCAGGCCGGATCTCTCCAACAATATTTTTTTACTTGTCCTTAACCAAGAAAGCTATTTAAGTCCTCACACTTGATGAGAAAATCAAGATAAAAATCATTTTCCTGACATTGTGGCAGCTGAGAAACTTCGGTTTTAACCCTTGTTGAGACAGGGCTGCCTGCATGTGTAGCACACAGGAGCGTGCAGATATGTGTGCCCACGTGTGTACCTGTGGAGGCCAGAGCTAGATGTCCAGCGTGTATTTTCTAGAGACAGGTCTTTCCTTTAACCGAAAGCCTCTGTTTTCCCAAAACTGGGATCACACCACATGGAGCCTTGCTTGACTTTTACATGCTGAGGATTTGAACTCGGGTTCCCAGAGTTGCAGAACATGCGTGAGAGAGAGGGAAGAGACTGAGACAGAGAGAGAGATAGAGAGAGACAGACAAGGAAGGAGAGACAGACAGAGAGAAAGACAGAGACAGAGACAGACAGAGACAGAGAGCTCTACACTGAGAACCGTGTGCAGCCGGTCGGCGTGTTGGTGCATCCTCCTGTCCCAGGTGGCACCGTGTGGCACGGTGCTAACCGACAGGCCAGTGTCCCAGATTCTCTGGTGTCAGCCTCCCGGTTCACCTTGGGAACATCGGTGTTGTGGACACTGGCTTTTGGAGGTTCGGAACTCGTGTCTCTGTCCTCGTGGGGAAAGTGCATTCCCCACTCACGTCTCATCCCTAGTTCAGACCAGCCTTACCCTTTAAAGTTTCCTTTCATAAATGGCAACAAACAAAAAGCCCCGAGGCGCCTCCCATCTCGGAAAGGACCGCGCCCCTCCCGCCTGCTGCTTGGCAACGGGAGGAAGCCGGGCTTGGAGCTCCCGCAGTCAGCGCCACCTGGTGCCCGCGGGCTAGCTGGGTGACAGGCCAGCTCCTCCAAACCCAGACACAAACTTCACCAGTGACCCCTCTTGCTCCGCTTCCGAACATGCTAGCTCTCTGCAGAGGACGTCACCCACAGTGCTGAGGTACACAGTATTTTCTTCACCTCCCCAAAGCCCACAGTCCTGCTTCACAATGGAAGCTCGCAGACACATCCGTTACACTCACAGTTAAACCAGCCCTACAGAATGTACGCTGTCTGTCTTATTCATATATTAAAAAGAAAAAAAAAAAAAAACTAACAACAAACTTCAGAATTAGCCTTCCACAGAAACTCAAACGTACGATTCTCAAATTTGTTTTCCTTTCCAAACTTAAGCAAAATTCCATATGTTTTCATCAGCAAACCAAAACTGAAAAACCAACTGGTTGGAGCTTTCCAGAAGACCCGTAAAATCCACAAAGAGCATGCAGTGGGACCCTGAACCAGCCCTTGCCAGCGGCGAAGGCTGTGGTCTGCATTTTTTCCCAGATGTGTTCTCGCATGATGGGAGCATCTACGGCATGGAACTGGCAAATGAGGAGAAGCAGCTCCAACCCCTCCCCGGAAAGCCAGCCATTAAACATTCACCAGGACACACTGGGGGTGGTGAAGAGCACCAGGTCTTCGAGGCCTGGTGAGTTGTATCTCACAGGCCATGTCGAACCATCAGCCCAGTCTCCAGCACTCAGGAGGACCTCACTTCACAACAGCCTAAGCGGGAGTGATTGAATATCTTCATCACTGAGCCTCTCTGCAGCCCACGTAACTGAGTGTCTTTAGAGAGCTATAGCGCCTTCCTTTTGAGAGAGGATTTCAGCAGGAAAACAGAACGCAGAGGTTCTGCCTCCTGACCAACACAGGGACCATCAGTACGTGGGCTACTTTCCCTAGCACACACGGCACAGCATGGTCCACCGTTGTTATAGTTATTTTTCTAAAACTGTGTTTGTTTCTCATTTTCTCTCTTAACCTGGCTATCACACAAATAATTGAGACTCTTATATTTTGTTTAATAATAAGCCTCACAGCACAATAACTGAGTGGTTATACTCTGTTCTTAATCCTCTGAGCTAATTTGGCTTCTTCCCAGTGTGCATCCTAGAGATACTTGCACTTTGTGGCTTTCTTTGCTGAGCTCTCTCTCCTGGTCCCTCCTAGGCCTCTCCCATGGGGGAATACTCTACTTCCTCCTCCAACTCCTCCTTTCCTGGTTGGCAGGAAGTCCCGCCCTATTCTCTCCCCTGCTCATTGATTGAATGTAAGCTGCTTTATTGGCACACCAGGGAGCAATTGGGGAGCAGTGTTTACACAACATCGAGACAGGAGGTTCTCAGAACAAGGACTGCAAACAGACATGTGGAGTACAGAAATCAGCATTTGATTTACACAATAACCTTCTGCCTCCACAGTACTGACAACGCTCTTTACAAATGGCATAGCCAATGGTTGACAACACCTTTCCCAGTGGCTTAGCTGGTGGGCATTAACACACTCTACAGAGGCAGACGGAAGGTGCCTTCCGTGTCTGGGCTGGGTCTGGGGACTCCTCTGGGACATGACCTGTCTTCCTTAAAAAGGAAATTCCCACTTACATCTTGCGGTGGTTAATACTATCAACTTGACAGGATCTGAAATCATGCAGGAGACCAAGCTCTGGGAATGTCTGCGAGAGGCTCCAGACTGCGTTAACGGAGGCAGGAAGGCCCACCTTAGAAGAGGGGGTGTCATGCCATGGGCTGGGATCTGAAGGGAATAGAGGAGATGGGCTGAGCAGAGGCTTCATGTCTCTCTGCTTCCTGGCGACAGGTGATATGAGCAGCTGTCTCTCACCTCTGCTGCCACACTCCCCACCATGACAGACTGTACCCCTCGGACTGTGAGCCAAGAGAAATGGGGATCCAGGGCCCCTTCATGAGCAGAGACTCTCAACACAGTTCACCATGCCCTGTTCTGTCCCGGCCTCTCTCAGGAGCTGGGACTCAGAAAGCATAACTTCCCCTACCCCTCCTCCCACCCTGTGTTCTCCTTACCTTCAAGATGTTGTCCTCAAGTTCCCTCCTGTACAAGTTCTCAAAACCCTTTCTACGGGAGAATAATCTACAAAAAGAAACCCGTGTCCCTTGGTGACACTGTTCAAGGTTCTTAAAATACCCCACAGATCTTGAGCTCTTCATTGTCATCTGTGAGTGTCTTCTGAGCTTCACCTACAGAGCAAATTTCCCGGAAAGGCAGGCAGGAAGCCTGTCTAGATGGTAGACAGCTCTACCTGATTCCTCTGTGTCCCTGTCCCTATGCTAAGGGCTTATTCCAATGGCTTCGGCCATCAAAGTGGGCTGAGGGGCTGACACACGGTAATGATCCTCTGGGAGACTGAGCATCGTTCTGACAGCCACAGAATGCTGGCCATGAACTTCTCCGCAGCCAAAAGCCGGGTGCAGTTCCACAGTATAACCTAAGAGAGCCGTGTCTGAGATTCCTTGGGAGTTTGGCTTAGAGGGTGAATTCTGACACACAGTTGACATGGGAGAAAAAGAGGCAGGCTTTGGGTCTTGGTTTTTTCCTTTATTACAAAGTCACATGGCAGTAGACACAGGGCAATCCAGGATGGCCTGAAGAGGACTCGGAATGGTCTGAGGGGCTTTGGCAAAGCTGACCTGCCTTGCACATGGCCTCACCATTCCAATCTGGGGCTGTCCCCACACACTGGGCTTGTGAGGGTTCCACAGAAAAAGGAGGGGCGGTGTCAGCCTCTGGTTCCATGTCCTACAGTGTTGTGGTGACAAACCCCATTATATATTTCTTTGGTTGGCAAAATCAGAGTTCTGGAGAAGCTGCCGGCAGCTCAGAGCCCTGGGTCCCAGGGACTAGAGTGTCACCACTTCCCAGAGCCAGCAGAGGGCGCTCGGGGCTCACCGTGTCACCCTGCATCCTCAGCCTCTTCTAAGCCTCCTGAGTGCAAAGGAGCCTGTCCCTGTGCACAGACAGGTACAGAGGAGCTAAGTCCCAAACCTTACATCTAGCCCCACCTCAGGGGCGTGGGGGCAGGATTTGTTTTTTTCTCTCCTCCTATTATAACTCACACTGGCAGCTCCTCCTTGCTTTAAACTTTCTGGGTAGGTTTCCAGTGACGGCGTTCTGGAGCCCCACGGCCCAGGGCCTGACTATGTAATTGTTTAACTGGATCCTCCACACAACTCAGCAGCCTTTCCGTATTCTCAGATGGGGAGGAGCTCTGCGGCTCTGTTACAGGGACGATGGGCCAGAGCAAGATCCTGTTTAGGGGCCCAACGTTGTGCTGAGAGCCTGTCAGTGTTGTTTTCTCGGGCCAGGAGCTGGGAGCACAACATCGTGTCTGAGGCTCACAGCTTAAAGCACTTCCGGGCCACAGTCCCATCAGCTGGGGCCACACAACGTCTCGTCCAGCGTTGTGACTCTAAGAAGGTTTCTTTGCCATCAATTTATTTGTTTTTAAAGGGCAAACCCACCCACCTCTTCACTTCAGCAAGTGTTCACTGAGCGCCCTGCTGTCGGAACCGGCTGTGGGAGAGGAGTCCACCTGCTCTAAGAGACTCGTGCCCTGACCTGGGCAAGCCGCACTGTCCAGTCAGGGCACCACAGGCACCTAGGAAGAGGGGGACAACCCACCACACTGCCCCGCAGGAAGGACTAGGGCCCAGACAGTGATGTTGGAGATGACACCTTTACCAGGATTGCCCTGGGCCTCTGTCCCTATTTCCAGTGTGGCTACATTGAATAAATCTTTTCTGTTTTTCTCTACTAATTTGGCTTTTTAAATTGGCTTATTAAGGGCTGGTGGCTGAACCCGGCTTGTGCAGCAGCTGGCACACAAACTCAGAATTTAATGCCCAGAACCCTGCATGGCACCCAAGGCCCAGCAGCCCTACCCCTATGTCCCCAGCATCTCCCAGTCTTCCTGGTTCTGCGCGTAGGGGCTTCTTTAAATGCCGACTCGTCAGTTTCTGCCAGAACCAGCCTTGTACTCTTCCAGGGGCACTTGGGGAGGAAGGGGTTAACTTAAAACAAACAAATCAACAGTGTGTGGGTGTAGAGCTAACAGTTTACAAAATATAACACAAAATATGAACTGCTCCCCTCCGTCCCCGTTTCCTGGGTTGGATTCTGGGATCTGAAGGGATTTCCCTACTAAACCCCCATTTCTGTTTGTTGGAACAATCTGCCTTTTCTCCATCTCTCTTTCCTTTCTCCTCGGTCCCAACACTTGGAGGTCCAAGGCCTCCAGCTCTGTAGCCACCTCTGATCTTGGTGAACACAGCTATCTGCCACTCACTCACTTGAGCTAAATGCTCTCTTGAGCGGTGCCACCTTTTCCTGCCACTGCACTCTGCCCCCAGCTCTGCTGAAGCCCCGTGTCATCTCCGGAGCCCAGCCTCTGTGATGCTGTTCCTGGTCTAATGTCCTGACCTTTAGGCCCAGGCGACATCCCATGACTGTTCTCCAGAGAACTCAAAGCTGCTGGGCTGGCTCTCAGTTTGCCCGGTGTGGCACCCTGCCACTTAAAACCATTCTGGCACTTCGGAAATCAATCTGGTGCTTTCTCAGACAATTAGGAATAGTGCTACCTCAGGATCCAGCTATACCACTCCTAAGCATATATCCAAATATCCAAAAGATGCTCAAGTATACAACAAGGACATTTGCTTAACCATATTCCTAACAGCTTTATTCATAATAGCTGGAATCTGGAAACAACCCAGATGCCCCTCAACTGAGGAATGGACGCAGAAATTGAGGTACATTTACACAATGGAATACTACTCAGCAATTAAAAACAAGAAAATCATGGAATTTACAGGCAAATGGTGGGACCTAGAAAAGATCATCCTGAGTGAGGTATCCCAGAAGCAGAAAGACACACATGGTATATACTCACTTATAAGTGAATATTAAACATATAATATAGGATAAACATTCTAAAATCTGCATACCTAAAGAAGCTAATCAAGAAGGAGGACTCTGGTTAAGATGCTCAATCCTCATTCAGAAAGGCAAATGGGATGGGCATCACAACAGGAAGAAAACAGGAAACAGGACAGGAGCCTACCACAGAGGGCCTCTGAAAGACTCTACCCAGCAGGGTATCAAGGCAGAGGCTGAGACTCATAGCTAAACTTTGGGCAGAGTGCAGGGAATTCTATGAAAGAAGGGAGAGATAGAAAGATCTGGAGGGGATAGGAGCTCCACAAGGAGAGCAACAGAACCAAAAATTCTGGGCATAGGGGTCCTTTCTGAGACTGATACTCCACCCAAGGACCATTCATGGAGATAACCTAGAACCCCTGCATAGATATAGCCCATGGCAGCTCAGTGTTCAAGTGGGTTCCCTAGTAAGAGGAACAGGGACTGTCTCTGACATGAACTCAGAGGCTGAGGGGGAAGCAGGCTTACTAGGCCACAGAGGAAGACAATGCAGCCAGTCCTGATGAGACCTGATAGGCTAGGGTCAGAGGGAATGGGAGATGGACCTCCCCTATCAGTGGACTTGGGGAGGGGCATGGGAGGAGATGAGGGAGGGAGTGTGAGATTGGGAGGGGCTGAAGAAGGGGACTACAGCTGGGATACAAAGTGAATCAACTGTAATTAATAAAACAAATAAAATTTAAAAAATTAATTAAAAATAAAATAAAATAAGCATTTTGGCACAAAATAGCCTCTCCCTAAGATTTTTGTGGTGGACAAATGGAGATGCTCACAGGTAAGGTACCCACAGCCACTCCGAGAAGGCTGTCTGTAAGACGTACACCAGCTGCACAGAGAAATGAAGAAAACCGGGGAAAGAGGCCGTGTTTGAGCCTCCAGGGGTCCCGAGGCCACCTCACCGGCCACAGGCACAGGGGACTGGGCTGAGCGATGCTCTCAAACAGAGAGCATCTTCTAAGATGGCTAATGTCAGGGTTTCTCCTCACAGTGTGAGGCTAGAAACAGCTACTCTTGGCGGGGACCTTTCAGCTTTCGACAGCCTAAGGCAATGAAGGAATTCTTTGACCTGGTCTCCAGTCGAGATCCTGGGCCACCCTTTCAGCTAATGCTGTTTGCAGGAGGAAAACTGCTCCTAGCAGCTCCCTCTGCTGCCTTGGCCTTGCCCTGGTGTGTGTGTGTGTGTGTGTGTGTGTGTGTGTGTGTGTGTGTACACGCGAGCACGTGTGCGGGGTGAGACTGCCCAGTGCAGAAGGAGTGGCCAGGCCTCCACTCGTAGACTGTTACTTCTCCTGAGGGCTCTAATAGGCGCTCCAGGCCCATCTGGGATAAGAGGCTCTGCCAGCCCCCCTGCCTCCCGCAATAAAGCCCATTAATGATCAGAATGATTGCGTCCCCGCAGTCAGATAGCGAGGCGGAAATGCTGGTAGAGATTTATGCCTGGACTGGGGAAGGCAGATCTAGAGAAACCAAACAGGGCCATTACAAGACCCTTCAGGAAAACGTCAATGAGGGCCTGGTGAGGCAGCTCAGCGGTGAAGCGCTTGCTGCCAGGACTGGCACAGAATGTCTTCCTTAAAAGTGTTCTCCCTGATTTTTAGATGGGGTCTCCCACTGGTGGCTCAGCTGGCCAGTGAGCTCCAGGGCCCTGCTTAACCGTGGTGCTACAGAGCCAGCTGCACTATCAAGCGTGTCTGTGGTTGCTGGGGACCCAGACTCGGTGCTCATGCCTGCGATTCTTCCCTGCTGGGCTACCTCTCCATCCCTGGCTTCTGCTTTAGCTAAGAGTTGGCATCTGCTTTAATCGCTTACTTTTCAGCAGCTCCTTCCAGTAAACACCAGCGCTTAGCTGTCTCTGTTCTTGGACAGGTTACGCTTCTCACCTGGGTCATTCTGGCCCAGAAGCAACAGGCAGTAAATGGACTCACCAGGCAAGTACTCAGTAATGCAAGTCGGATTTTCCAAAAAACAAAGGCAAAGGTGAAGTCAATAAGAGCGGAAGTCTCCCTCCTCTCCAGACCTAACAACGGCTGCTCAGAAGGCATTCCAGCACCTCACTTTGCAGGGTGTGTCTGCCCACAGACAAGCCTACCACTGGGCGGTCAATCCTGGAAGGCCTCAGCCTCACATCACACCTGGGACTGGAGCCATGGGGACTCTAAATCCCCAAATTCGATGTGGTATTCGCTACTGCAGAGCTGAGGGTCTTGTTGGCTCTGTCACACCCATCTGTGGTTGTATCCAGATGGGTTGTGTCAGTTTGTAGAATCCCCACTTTCCACGAGGCCCTCCATGCGTGGGGCTGGGGAGTGGCTGAGGGTAGCCTGAGTGTCATTCCCCAGGAGCCAACCACTTTGTTCTTTTTAGGGCTTTTCTCATTGGCTTGGAGCTTGTCAAATGACTAGACTGGCTTGCCAGCAGCAGCTGGTTTCTAAGCGTGACATGAGATGATGGTGACTGATAATTGTCAGCTTGGCAGGATCTTGAATCTCCTGAAGGATGAGCCTCTGAGCTTGCCTGAAGGGTTAGTTACTGTGATTACGTTATTGAGGTAGGGAAGATTGCTCACTGGGGGGCATGCCATCCTTGGTTCAGATCCTTGGGCAGGGGAGCTAGCCATCAGCAAGCACCATCAGTCTCTTCCTCCTGACCTGAGAGGAAATCTCACCCACTGCCTAATGCTCCTGACAGCAGGATTTCCTCACTGCAATGGACTGTGTATCCCCAAACTGTGAGCCAATCCTCACCATGATGGGCTGTGTGCCCCTGAACTGTGAGCCAGTCCTCACTGTGATGGACTGTGTGCCCCTG
>NW_026593947.1:2519667-2520709 GCF_907164565.1 Psammomys obesus
GTCATGCTTGTGTGCGAAGCCCATCACTCACTGAGCCATCTTCCCAGCTTAGACTTTGAGGACTTCTGTTCACGCCTGCAGACCAGGCCCCCTCACCCTTGCTCATCCACTCTGGAACCCTGAACCTAGAGGGTAACCTGGGAACCAACTGTAGCTAGGCTTGGACACAGATGCTCATATTTTTCTAATGAATACTAATGACAAGGCCACATCAGGAAGGCGTCAGGGGAGGCTGGAGTGGGGCCCACCCTGTTAGTCACCTTCCTGGGAACAGGGTCCTGGCTGTCCGGTCTTGACAGGTCCTGTGATCCTGACCCATGCTCTCCCTCCTTCAAGTGTTGGCTGAGAGGCTGGCTTCCACGTTTTGCCCCCGGTTCTTTATCTGAACATTTTACCATCCCCACCAGCTTTCTCTTTATATAGAAAGCTGAGTCTTATGTGTGGATTTTGTGGCTTTCTCCCACAGCACTTGACTGTCTGTGGACACTGAACTTTGTGTAAGTGGCTGCGATGGGCAGATAACGCTGTTGCCAGAGCACTTTCCCATACTCTCCCTTTCACTCTGTCTAGCTCGAGTGGCTTCTGCTTCAGCTACAAGTGGAGAAATAAACTTGTTTGGCCGTCAGTGTGGGCTGGGGCCGAAGGCAACTTCAGAGGCCCCAGCTTGAGAGACCATGGTTTGGCATCTTCCTGTGGCATGCCCTCAGTTGCCCAGCGGCTGGACTAGTGCCAGGTCAGGGTCCGTCTCTGCAGGAGGACGCAGAGGAAGCACTCAGAGGCTGATGTGGTGACCTGGCAGGCAGCAGGCACGGCGTGGGTGATGACTGGGGATATGATGTGTTTTCACTGAGAATGTGCAGCCTCTCACCTCGGTCCACAGTTCACAGAACAAACCGTGCAGATGCTGCAGGCCTGGAGAGGCCACTGCTGGCTCTGTGGAAACTTCTGTCCGTCTCCTTCATCACCCAGAGCTTCAGAGGGTTCCCTAATCCTGGTTATGTGTTGCCTTCAAACCAAAGGTTCATATAACACACACACACAC
>NW_026593947.1:2520719-2522704 GCF_907164565.1 Psammomys obesus
CACACACACACACACACGCACACACTCACCCAGGCACGCATGCAGTGCAGACTTTCTTCCAACCAAACCTGCCTGGGGTCAGCGTTACCCAGCAGCACCAGCAGAGCTGTGGCTCTGAGCACAGCTCCCTTCGCAGCAGGAAGTCCACCTTCTGGAGAGCTTCCAGGAACTGTGTGAGAATCCTTGAGTTTACAAAGATGCAAGAGAGGTAAGTGTCTGCCTGGGCTCAGGAAATACTCGGCTCCCAGGTACTCTGTACTAAGAGCCAGTCTGAACACACACATCCAAGCAGACACAAGTTGTAGGCACTCAGCAATGACCAACGAGAGAGTCTCTTTCTGAAAAAGAGGCTATTTTTACTCTTTACATGGATGCTTTGCCTGCATGTGTGTAAGCACATGGTATGTGCCTGGTACCCACAGAGGCTTGAAGATGTCCTGTCCTGCCATCCCGTCCCCTGGGACAGAGTTCACAGAGGGTCTGCTGGGCCACTTCTGCTGGAAGTTTACACTCTGTAGGAGGCAGATACACCCCAAGCCCCGCCTTAGTGTGTGATGTTGGGTTCCCTGGAGATGTGAACTCACTGGCTTAGTGAGGATGAGGATATAAGGGCACCCTGCTGCTCTCTCTTCCTCTCTGCCCACCCTCTGGGAATCCATGGGCATCTGTGCCCATTCTTTGAGTCTATTTACCCCAAACCTAGATGGCTAAGCCGTTCTGGGATTGTTTAGAGCCATTATAACAGCAAAAAGATTTAGGGCCAATTCTGCACATTTCCTTAAAAAGAGAAGAAATGGCCCGAATCTCTGTGGGATTCTAAAGGATGGTGCTTGCTAAACTCTCCTGCCTTTGTTTTCCTTTCTGAGACAGTGTCTCCCGTGGCCCCGGCTCCCTGGAGATCACTAGATAGATGAGGGTGACCTTTGCCCCACTTCTCAGAGCTAGGATCACAGGCGTGTGCTCTCAGGCTCGTTTTATGCAGTGCTGGGAGTCGAACCCAGGGCTCTGCATGTGGCAGGCAGGTACGCTAACCACTGTGCAACACCCCCAGTGCAAACTCTTTTGGTTACATGTCCCTGAAAGAAGCCACCTTGCTGCTACTCCTCTGCCTCTTTATGGTGGGTTTTGCACAAAGACATCACCTGCAGAACAACGTGTAGACAGACAGACAGACAGACACCAAGAGGCCCCACGGGTATGAACACACCCTTGTTCTCACTAGAACTGTGATCTTAGAGAAGGCCGAAAGCCAGCGACCCTCCTGGAAATGCTGGAGCGAGAAAGGCCGGGTGAGGTCTGAATGTTGCCTACAGAGCTTCCGCCCAGATCCTAGCCGGGGCGGCTCTTTGAGGAAGTACAGGACAGCGGGGTCTGCTTGGGTCACTGCGTTCCTTTCTCATCTTGAGAGGGTTGGTTTAGCTGCTATGTTGAAAACATCGTGAAATTGTGCATTTAATTAAGAAGTCAGCACCCGAGGCCAGCGAGATGGCTCGGTTGGTGTAAGCGCCTTCACACGAGCCTCCAAACCTGAGTTCAGTCCCGGGAACAGAAACAAGCCAGGTGTGTCATGGCTCACACCTGTAGTCCCCCAGCCCCTGTGGCGAGTCTCTGGAGCTGGCAAGCCTCTCTCCAGGAGTACAGAGAGCAGCAGCAAAGAAAGCCTGCCTCAGGGGAAGTAGAAAATCGACTCCCAAACCTTATTTTCAGACGCCCACACGTGTGTCCGGTACGCCCCACCCCCAATAACATTTAGGTTCACAGAAAGGAAGTCAGGTTTCTGGCACTTCCTGAGAAAATACCTGGTGTTGGCATTACTTGAGGTGACTGTTATTCAGGCTGGCCGACGCCCCATGCTCTCCCTGCTACTGTCGACATTACAATACATGCTATGAACAAAGAAGCTGTGTCTGAGTCAGGCGGGCGGGAACACTCCCTTCAGCTGGCATCCTCCCCACAACCACCTCCACCACCATCACCAACACCTC
>NW_026593947.1:2527704-2531937 GCF_907164565.1 Psammomys obesus
ACCCATGTCCTCCACCATCACCAATACCTCCATCACCAACACCACCATCACCAACACCTCCATCACCAACACCTCCACCACCATCACCAACACTTCCACCACCATCACCAACACTTCCACCATCACCTCCATCACCAAAACTACCTTCACTATGAGCTTCCATCACTACATCATCAATTCTACTGCTACCATGACAACCAGCCTGTGACTTCATCATCACCACCATCTCCACTGCTACCTGAATCCCCACCCACCTCCACCATTTCCCATCCCCACCCTCACCGTCACCATTATCACCACAGCCTCTTACCCGACTGGGACTACTGCCACCTCCATCAGCACCACGTGACTTCACCATCACTCCCACCATCCCCACCAAGTCTATTCCCCACCACCACCTCTGCTGCCATGCCAACATGACCCAAGGTCACTGTCGCTACCATTTCCCTTCCACAGAGCTATGCCATTCTTACGTCATCACTAAGCACAGCACTGTGCAAAAACGTTTTTCTGATGCCCGTGTCTTCGGAGCACAGACGTGGCGCTCACCAACCTCCGAACTCCTTTTCCAGCCCATTGGCTCTGGGGCTGCAGGGCTCGGGCTCCCTGCCCCAGCCACACAGAGTACACTGGCTCTGCTGAGAGGCAGGTAAGCAGTTGTCCAGCTACATACAGATGGCAAGGTCCTGGCTGGGCAGAGAGACAGAGAGGGCACTGAGACGCCATTGGCAAGCCAGCCAGTGACCAACTGCAGCTTTCTAGCCTCATCTACCCCGAGCACAGCCTCACAGTGGGCCCTTCCTCTCCAGGCAGCTTTCCAGGGAGGCCGCAGGGCACACTGCGGGGTGAGGGAAGCAGACGTCTTACCAGCACCCCCTGACTAGGACTAGGACTGCTGAGAGGACAAGAAGGTGGTTACCTACACATCATGTTGGGGACTGTGAAAAGATGCCAGGTGATGGAAAGCAGTCGTGGGTCATGCTGGGGACATGGAAGAAGCCAGGAGGAGCCAGTCACCAGCATTTGTCTCTCTGCTTTCCGACTGCATGAGCAGCATGCCCAGCTGTTTCGGGCTCCTGTCGCGGTGACCTTTCTGTCACTGGGTTCTGAGGCAGAGCAGGCCCTTTCTTTCTTATGCTGCTTCTTTGCAGGCTTCTGGCCACCTCAGTGAGAGATGAATATACCAGCCATTCCCCCTTGAGGACCATCTCTCCTGGCTGCACTCTTGGCGGGTCATGGTTCTGACGAAGCCCCGGGGGTTTGGGAACCAAGGCCTTCAGACCTGGGTCTCAGGGTCAGCTCATTTTCCACTACCTGATAAGCCTCCAGTCAGGAAATGAGCCATCGATCACACCGTTTCCTTGGAAACTGCTAAGTAAAAGGTTTCTAGAAACCAGTGGGAATTGCTTGGAGCCCCCAAGATGGCCTCTGATAGGGCTCGGCGCCAGCAACACCATTGGCCAGAGAAACTGCCGCCAGCAGCGTTGGCTCCATGGCTGAAGCCACCGAAGTCCCTGGCCAGAACAGAAAGCCAGGGGATCTGAAAAGCAAATGTTTCTTCTCTTTGCAGCTAGCCTGGAAAACTGGCTGCCATGAGCTGTCTTCCTCTGATCCTGGGGCAGAGAAGAGCTGCACGGGATAACAGGATAATGGCTCCCCAGGACAACGGCTTCTAAGCGTCTCTCCAGAGGGAAGTCCTGGTCGAAGCAGGCAGAGTGAGGTCTGGGCAATGGCTGATTACCCTGCAGTGGAGTTGAGTTCTTTTTTCCCTGAAGCCAGATCCCAGAGACCATGGTTTGCACTGGACGTCAGGAAGTCCGTCCTGATACCTGTGTGCACCAGGTTGTGCCTGGTGGTTTCCGGAAGCTCTGCGGGTCAGCTGGCCTCCTGGGTGGTCTGTCCTCTGCCAGCATGTCTGCACCTAGCAGAAAACACCCCACGGCTGCAGATGGCCCCCAGGCACAGTTGCCGTTTCTCTTGCATGCCCCAGCTCATCTTGTTCAATCTGTCACCATGTGCAGAGGGGAAACAGCAAGACTCAGGATGACCCTTTTCTGCTTCTGGCCACACTGGGTGAGAGGGCAATGTTTGCTGCGAGCTTCAGCCCAGATTGCTCGTGCTGTGTGTGTGTGTGTAAGTGTTTACCTGTGTATGCAAACAAAGTCACTTTCTTCTTCCTCCTCTGCTGTAATGACTCATCTGCAAAGAAGCTATCAAAAAGGAAAGGCAAGAGGGGCCCCCAGAGAGCAGTTCTGGGTGCCTGGGGATGATTTGAGAACAGAAGTCTCTGGGAGCGCCTGGCTGCAGCTCTGTGGCCTGAGTGGGCATTAGGCGTCTCAGGAGCTAGGATCATCTCCACACTCCCGGAGGAGGATGTAAGCTTGACTCTATTCTTCTGCAAACATAGCCATGCTGTGCTTACACAATCAAGACATGGGCACACGGGGACGAGACTGCAGTTCTTGGCAGCCGGGCCTCACGACCAGAGTGGAAAGCCAGACCTGCCAGAGCGAGGTTCAGAGAGCACCGGGTTTCACCTGGCCCAGTGTCGAGCTGCTCTGCCTTCACACAACTTCCCTGAGCCTGGCAGCGAAGGCACTGGGAGCTGAAACCAGAGTCGAGCTTGGCATTCCTGGGGCAGGAGCCTCATTTCCGTTTATCAGAAATAGGAGGACGAGGGCTGGAGAGACAGCTCAGAGGCTAAGAGCACTAGCTGCTCTTCAAGAGGTCCTGAGTTCAATTCCCAGCAACTACATGGTGGCTCATAACCATCTATAATAAGATCTGGTGCCCTCTTCTGGCGAGCAGGTGTGCATGCAGGCGGAATATTGTATAAATAATAAATAAATAAATTTAAAAAGAAGAAAGAAATAGAAGGATGCTCAGCTCTGTGGCAAGTGCCTGTGTAGGTCAAGATGGAAAGTTCTGCTGTCTGGAAAAAGCAATTTGCCAAGAGCCAGGGAGGCAACTTTAAGGTCAATGACCTGCCTGCCCATGGCATGTTGATTCCAGCTTCAAGTAGATGGAAGAACCCCAGACAAGGCTGGACTTAGCGCATGATCAGATAACTCAGGCTCTTACTAAAACGCAAACATGGAGGAATGCACAGGGTTCTGGATAAACTAGAGTGAAAAAATAGTTTGGCAAACCCTGAGCCAAGCATCAACAGGTTTGTTCCTCTTGCTTTGTCTTTAGGCAGCAAGAGGGCTGAGCCCAGCCTGCCCGGCTCTCTAAGCCAGTGCCACCAGCAAGCTGTACCCCAGCCCACGTTTCCTTCTTAGTCTGAGGCAGCGCCCTGCGAAGTCATCCAGGCTAACCTTGACCAACCTTGAACTTGTTTTATGCCCCAGGAAGTCCTGAAAGGTCTGATCCTTGTCTTGATCAGGGTTGCTGTTTCTGCAATGAAACACCATGACAAAAAGCAAGCTAAAGGTGAAAGGGTTTGTTTGTCCTACACTTCCTCATGGCAGTGATCACTGGAGGACGTCAGGGCAGGAACTCATGCAGGGCAGGAGCCTGGAGGCAGGAACTGACTCAGAGGCCATGGAGGATGCTGCTTACTTGCTTGCTCCTCAAGGCTTGAGCAGCCTGCTTTCTCCTGGAATCCAGGACACCCACCTGGGGATGGCTCCACCCACAACAGGCTGGGCCCTCCTCTGTCAATCACTAATTAAGAATATGCCCTACAGATGGACCTTATGGAGGCGTTTCCTCAACTGAAGCTTCCTCCTTCCAGGTAACTCTGCCGTGTGTCAACTTGACCTGAGGCTAGCCGCCGACACCCCCTGAGGAAGGTGTGCAGTGCCAAGGCTGCCTAGTGAGACACACTTTGGAGAAAGATGAGTGGCTTGGGCAGTGCATTAAGACGAAGGGGCCTTTGCACGCACACACACTGCAGGTATCTGCCTCTGACATGGTCCCTGTGCAAACACACCTGCGTAGCACTTACACAATCACAAAACAGCAGGAGAGGAGAGGCCAGCATAGTTCAGCAGCTGATGCTTGTTTCGCACACCTGCGGCCTCACGTGGTGCCCATGGTTGTGCAAAATAAAAACAGCAGAAATAAAGCTAAGGAAAGGCTGGTGCTAGGCCTGACCTTTGAACTCAGTGTGCTTAGGAACATCTGTAGCAAAATCTCTGGGTGATGTGGCAGCACCATTGAAGGCATCCACGGCACCCATGCAGCATCCACAGCACCCATGCAGGCATCCACAGCACCCATGCAGGCATC
>NW_026593947.1:2531947-2535207 GCF_907164565.1 Psammomys obesus
TCCACAGCACCCATGCAGGCATCCACAGCACCCATGCAGGCATCCACGGCACCCATGCAGGCATCCACAGCACCCATGCAGCATCCACAGCACCCATGCAGGCACACTTCCAGAGCATCTGCATACACGATGCAGGCCTCTGCCGAGCCATGACGGTGTGTGGGCAGGTAGACCGTGACTTGTCTCTGAGCCTCCTGCATAGGCACAGGGCTTGCGAGTGATGCCGACGCCGTGTGCCTGCCTGTGTGACGGGTGCTGAAGTGCTGACACCGGGGGCCACGACCCTGTCGGGCCTTCCGTGAGTGGCGCACACGGCCACCCTGGAACACGTCTCTGTGATGCATCGCCTGTGAAGCAGTGCACCCCTTCCTGCCATTTCCACCACACCGTGTCACCACTCCCCATCTGCTGTCTGCTCATGGGTGACAGGCACACGGGTGTTGACTCCTGGGGGCTCAGGGCCTCAGGCCACCTTGCCCAGAGACAAACGGCCTCTTTCCCCTACCGGGTGTGTTTCCCAGATTTGGCTCTGCAGACCACACCTGCCCTCCCTCCCTGCTCCACTCCTGCCTGTGCCGGAGAGGGCTTGACATGCTGCCTTGGCCGCTGCTCCTGAGACACAAGTGCGAATGACTCTGAGTGCTCCGTCACCAAACAAGTCCCGAGCTGAGATAGTGGGAGTGGGGAGAACGGGAGGAAAGAGCAGGCGCCTGGAGCCTCAGGCAACTGAGAAAGCATGAAAGCCTTCAGAGAGAAAGGTGATGTGAAGGTACTGTGAAGGGCTTCTCGACCTGTGGCCTGTGGCACAGCACCGTGGGAAGCTAAGTTCACGGCTCTCAGGAATATCTCCACAAGCTTAGCGGCGTGGGTTGGGAGCACTCAGTGCCAGGGAGCCTTGGCTGCCCTGAAGTAAGAAGGGCCCCCGAGCCACTGCCCGCCAGGCAGTCCTCTCTCCAGAGTGTAGACTCAGAGCACAGAGCAGTGACAACTCACAGACACGCCACAGCTCGAGGAGACTCTCCTCCCCGTCACAGAGGGCTGGGACACAGCAGGAGCTGCCTCTGGAAGCCCCAAGGAAGCCGGGAGACTCTCATCTCAGGTAACAGGAAGGAGATCTCCCTTCCACCTCACAGGAGCGTGGCACATTCCCGGCTGGGAAGCAGTAACAAGGGCAGTGGGTTGAGGTGGAGCTGGGGACCAGAGGGGCATGTAGAAATGGAGAGAACGAGAACGTTCTTCCTGTCCATGCCTGTGTCAACCACCTGCTGGGACTCAAACGAATTATACTACCAGGTTCACAGACCAGGCTCAGGAGCATGGTGGACTCTGCCCGAGGCATGAAATGAGCAGAGTGACAAGCGAGCCATTACACCTGGGGAGACGTGAGTGTCTGGCAGCCCATCCAGTACTGTCTCCTGTTCTGACAGGGCAGTGAGCATTTCAGACACTCTTGCCGCTGGGGAAAGGCTGCTGAGCGCCTGGCCTTGGCATGGCCCTACATGCCATCCACACAGTCTTTTTTTCTCTAGTCTGAGTGGATCTTACCTAACTGCCATCACCTGCTCCGGCTGCCATGGCGTCTGTGGCAGCTCTGCAGCCATGACAGCTAACCACCATTTATCCAGGACAGGCGTCTGCAGCCACATGGATCTCCTATGATCCACAGATAAATCCCAGCCAAGACACACCCACAATCAGGCTCTCTGTAATTACTAATCACCAGCAATCAGGCCTGCTGCAGAACCTGGGTGTGCTTGTAATTAGCCTTTTCCTTGTGATAAACACACCTTTCTTCCCTATCAGCCTTCTGTCATTTCAGGGAAGAAAAAGTGCAGGTTCTTTTCTAGAATACCTCATGTTGAACTCACCTGAGTACAGTTGAGTGTCTACCTTATAAACCACCATGTACTTACTCCCAGCTGCTGTGGCGAAGACCCTGACTCCCAGGAATGACACTCAGAACCCTCGATGCCCTAACTTACACATTTTGCCTTTGTTTGCCCCAGTTGTTAAGAAAACACTGCATGTTCCAATGAAAAGAAAAGCTTGCTGCTTTCAGAACTGGGCACACTTGCACAGCTGTGGTCACTTGACTCCACCTCTTTTAGGCACCGGGAGGCTGAACATCAGTGGAGCCTTTGGTAGGCACAGCTGACCTCATGGCATCCAGAAGAGGTGGGAGAAGAGAAGGAAGGGAAGGACAGGAAGGAGGGAAGAATAAAGAAAGAAAGAAAGAAAGAAAGAAAGAAAGAAAGAAAGAAAGAAAGAAAGAAAGAAAAGAAGGAAGGAAGGAAAGAAGGAAGGAAGGAAGAAAGGAAGAGAGAGGGCATGAAAGAAAGAGAGAAAGAGGAGAGAGAAGAGGAGAGGAAGGACGGGTTTGGGGATAAGATACACCTGGAAGTCCCATCCCCAGTGACTTCCTGCCTCCTGCCACTTTCCATAGCTCATGGCTCATTCAGCCTCCCAACAGACTAATCCACGGATGAAGACACACCCTCGCCTCTCAACGGCATCCTTAGCTGGAGACAAAGTCTTCAGCACTAGACTCTTACAAGGGGAACTTCATATCCAAACTATAACCAGAATGCTAGGTCAGTGCCTGACATTAAGAAGACATGAATGGCAAGGGTGGGGAGCCAAGTCCTTAAGTATGCATGCACAGTCCCCATGGCAAAAACTATGAGCATTCATTCTCTCATTCACTTCCCCAATAACTCTGTCAAGTGGCAGTGCTGTGAGAGAAGGGATGATTAAACCAAACACCTTCTGATCCCACGGCTCTATGCTGTTCTGGTAAAAGCACAAAATTATGGATGAGAATTTGGGACTGATGAGTCTATCATTCCCATTTGGAAACCTAAACAGTATGTCAAATGCCAGTCATACACAAGTAACTTCTAAGGAATAGAATTTGTGTTCATCCTTGCCTAGAATTACGTAGAGTCCTAAATTCCTCATAGCAGTAGCCAGAATGAAAACGAAGCTACAGTGAGTCTCACAGGGCGTATGGACACTGTAGTAGTTACCGTGTCAAAAAACCTGGGAAAAGCAGCTGATAGAAAGAAGTGTTTGTTTGGCTTACAGTTCCAGGGAATACAGGTCATCCTGGCGGGCAAGTCAGGATGACAAGAGCAGGAGGGGGCTGGCCACTTTGTGTTCATAGTCAAGAAGCAGAGAGAAGTAGGTGAATGGGGGCTGGCCACTTTGTATCCCCAGTCAGGAGGCAGGGAGAAGTGAATGAATGGGGGCTGGCCACTTTG
>NW_026593947.1:2535217-2554738 GCF_907164565.1 Psammomys obesus
AGGAGGCAGGGAGAAGTGAATGAATGGGGGCTGGCCACTTTGTATCCCCAGTCAGGAAGCAGAGAGAAATGAGTGAATGAGTAGCTGGCCACTTTGTATCCACAGTCGGGAGGCAGGGAGAGATGAATGTGTGAACTGCTTTGCTCATTCAGCTTTCTTTTTTAATTCAGCCCAGAACCCTAGTGCATGAAATAGTACCATCCACATTCAGGGTAAAGTGAACCCACCTCAGTTAACCTAATCTAGAAAATCCAGCACAGACACGGCCATAGACTTGTTTCCAGAGCGGCCCCAAATCCCGTCAAGCTGACAATGGAGAGCAACTGTCACGTATATCCTCCCCTCAGGACCAAGACGTCACATTACACCAACATGACATTTCTTAATAACATAAACCACAGACTTTTCCGAGGGGGCGAGAAGCCCTAGACAAGGACTTAAGGTTTATGACTTTTACATTCTTGAAATAAAAGCAAACTCTATAGGAGGTGCACACTGAAACCTGGGCGTTAGGTCCCCTGGGCAGAACTTATAATGCAGGATGAAAAGGTTGGTTGATCCACGCTTGGGAAATATGTTGCTTTGTACAGCGGGGGATGCCTTGGGAACTATATTGATTGCCGGTGATATTTTATGCCACTCATTTTGCAGCGCGCGCGCGCACACACACACACACACACACACACACACACACACACACGTGCACTTGAATGCGATGCACTAGTCAGCCCTCCCACATAGGTGCGTGAGACACTGCCGAGGCAGAAGCTCTTTGTGAACCACCTGCTCTCCTGACCTCCCACATGTTTTTAAAATCTGTTCCTCACCACCTCTAACCACCAGTTAGAGAAAAAGGCTCGGTGGAGAATGGTTGTTTATTTTCAAAGCTGTTTGTTCTCAAAAGTGGCTTCTCTGCTCACTGCCTTGGTGTGGTGTCCCGGTGAAGCTGGGAGTCTGCAGGCTGCTCAGAAGGGCAGCTTTTGCAGGAACACAGGCTTGGAACACACTCTAATGCAAACAGGAACTTCTAGGAAGAAGCCCAGAGCTCATTCAGCCACTCACAAGAAGAGACACTGAGGCTGCAGAAGGTGCCTGGGTGCTGTTGAAGCCCAGGGTGTGTGCTTCTGTGTCAGGGTGTGTAAAGTGCCGGGAGCACTGAATGCGGAAGCATCACTCCAGGCCCAGCCCTTGAGCTGGATTAGAGGGAGAACAGCCGAGGGCCACATCCATCTCTCTTCGATTCCTGACTACACATGGGGTGCGGTGCCGCTTCACGAGCCTGCCCCCGTGGTGGACTGTGTCCTCCGGAACTGTGTGCCAGCAAACTTCCTCCACTTGTTCTTGCCAGGCATTTTTCTCACAGCACCGACCCGAAAATAATGGATACGACTTTAGAGCCTAAATAAGAAATTGCAGCAGACTCTATAGTCTGAGCTGCCCTCCTGAAAAGGATTCCGGGAATTGGCCATCTTGTTTCACCTAAGCCAGGGACTCCAATGAACAGCAAGCATGGTTACCTCAGGGATGACAGTGTGTGTGTGCCTGGTGTCACCTGCCTGTCTTCTCCTAGGATGAAGGGAGGGATGCTAAGGAGGAAGAGAGACTCTGTGTGTGTGTGTGTGTTTTCATAGCCTCCTCTTCTCTTGCCTGACGGCAGCTGAGTAAAGGAAAGGCCCTTGGACCCTTTCCCGGGGTTGGGCTTCTCAGGAAGGAGGGGCAGAGCAGGTCAGGCGGGCCGAGTGAGGAAAGCATGAGGGCGAGAAGCCAGTGGCCAGCCGCATCCGCGTGGAAGGAGGTCAGAGGATGAGTGATGCTGGGGATAGAGCAGAGGACGACCATTGCCTGTCTGTCATCTTATCAAGCGAGCCGTCTACGCAGGACTTGTGAGCCTGGCTTTGGTGGCATAACAGGGCCAAGCAGATGACTAAGAGTCAAGGCACCCAGTCATTGTCGTAACCTGCCGGAGCCTTGGGTGCCGAGAGCAAGAGGACTGGCTGTTGGGGAAACATTATTATTATTATTATTATTATTATTATTATTATTATTATTATTTTATATCATATCATATCATATCATATTTTAATCACAGGTCATTCACTTGTATCCCAGCCGTAGTGGGGAAACATTTTTACTGCAGGGCTGATGAAGAGAAAAGACAGCTGAGGACCCGAGTGGCCTGACAACAGCCCAGGTTTAACTTGGGGGAAAGCATGCAGAAGGGAGCTAGCTCTCAGAGAGCCCAGCTGCTTACAGGCTAGATGGTTACAGGGGGAAGAGGGAGGCGAACAGTTGCCTTTCGGTGATTGGCTGTTTCTAAGCACAACCCTGGAGCGGTGAGCACAGATATCAGGTGACAAATACTTCCGGTGGCTTGGTTGTGTTACTGGGGCTCGATAGTATAGAAAAACTGCAGTGAGCAGTTTTCTAGAGAAACACATTATTTTACTATTTCATACTAGAAATGAAATTACTATAGTTTTGGCAGTTGTCACAAGTTCAACCAAAATGGAGGAAATTTACAAAATGATGTGGCTATGGCTAAGGAACCACAGCTAGCTGCCAAGCTCCTCTGTCCCCCAGTACGGGTAATTATGCGTGAAGTCTGAGCCTTCCCTCAGGCAGTAATGATGCCAGGCTGATGGGGAGGAAGGCTGCAGATGCATTGGGTCCCGCATCTCCTGCAGCCAGATGCCCACTGTGCCTAGTGTTCTCAGTGCTGGTTCCCTGTGGATTGTGGTTCCCTGTGGGTCAGAACCCAGGGAATCCCACCGCCAAGCGCACTAACAGGGGGTCTGTGCCCTCAAAAGCCCTGATGTCACTGGGACGTCTCCCACTTTGTCTTGTTCCCTACGGCAAGTGGTGTTCTCCAAAGGATGGCGGGGAGAAATACCTTCAAAGACTCTCTGCACCATCGAGAGGGAGGGAAGGGTATCCTTGACCCACCTACTTCACAAATATTTGTATCTCTTCTCTTTTTTTAAGTTCACAGTTCAGAACCCAAGGTGCCGGCCCCCACTTTGGAGCTATGACTCCAGTCTGTCTTCGAAACATTTGTTTGCTCTTCTAAATCGACTTCTGCTTAAACTGTGTTTCTCACTGAATTCTTTCCTTTGAGAAGATGAGAACTGAAAAGTGCCTACAGCAATAACGGTTTGGAACCACCTTGCGGGGCCACGCAGAGACACTCACGGGTGGCTGGAACTGCTGGGTTAATGCTTTTCTACCCTGCGCCTCATGCGCTCCTGCACAGCTATGCTTTGAATTTCACTGGCTCCTGTCTTCAGCCCTCCTTCCTCCTTCTCTCCCCCTCCCTTTCTCTCTTCTTCCTTCTTTTTTTCCCTCATTTGCTCTCCCTCTCTATCTCCCATCTCAAAAACACTCAGGAAAATACACCCCCCCTGTTCTTTAGGATGTACCCAGCCCTGAGCTGTTGAGTTACAGTGTGCCCCAGCTCCTCCTTCTCTGCGGCCCCAGGGCTGTCCCCCAGGGCTGTCCCCCAGGGCTGTCCCCAGGGCTGTCCCCCGGGCTGTCCCCAGGGCTGTCCCCAGGGCTGTCACACACTGTACTGTCCCCTGCGTGCTTGACGGCAGCGACTCTCTTCTGCTCACTGCATTGCCTCGGCTGTGTCTGGTGGGTGGTCAGAAATGTGTGTTGAGCGACCTGAGCAAAGCCAGCAAAGCTCGGCTGCTGCTTGTACCTGAGTGAAGACAGAGGCAGAATGTGGCCATAGCAAAATCCTTCCATGAATGGTGGCCTTCTTCAGAGATAAGTAAATGCAGGCTCTGCACTGGTGTTCAGACAATGCAGGGAAAACAAATGACCGCTATTAAGACGACGTGGTTTGTCTAGGTGCCGTTAGAGTGCTGACAGTACACAGAAAAGCTGGCTGTCCTGATGCCACTGCCGCTGAGCTCCTGTCCTGCCCCATGCATGAATCTGACCCTAACGTCAGTGCTTCCTGGGAACAAACATTGTTCCACCATGATTTAAACGTCTGTGCCCTCATCCAACTCCTTTGTCGGCCCAGGACTATGACTTGTGTCCTGTGAAATGGAGTAACATTTTATCCATCATGGATGGAGCTTTTAACTCCCATAACTTAGGAGCTAGCTAATAACTTTGGGAGGGGGCCACAGCTACTAATTAATGCCAGATCAGATTAGCAGCAGCTGGGACAGAGTCCAAGAGGAGAAATGGATGCATCTTATTCAGAATCCAGTAGCTGTATAATCAGGTTTTAAAAATTTCAAAAATAAACCGATTTAAGTTGTTTATGATTTTGTGCCTGGCCATGCTAGAGCTACCCTTCCAATCTGGTCAGACTTTCCTGATTTAAAGAATTCTGCCCTTCACTCTCAAAGCTTCGCCTATGAGTAAAAGGCTGTGCTAACAGAATGTGCTCATGGGAAATGTTGTTAAATAGTCTGAAAACACGCTCTGTTGTCACCTCCCAGGGTGGAGTCTGATAAGCTGGACACTCTATGTGTCCCATTAATGGCAATAGAACCGGCAGGGCAGGGAAGAGCCTGCATTTAGCAAAGTGAGGACAGTTCTGACTGGGTGTGATGTGTATCCAGGTAACTCAGAGCCGGGGATGCTGAGGCCAGAAGATTGTGAGTCCCAGGGCACTCTACAAAGGACCCGCACTTGGGGGTACTGTTACAACGACAGACAATCATTCATCAGCCACGCCCCCCAGGGCTGGGTGTGACAATAGTTCTGAGAGTCCCTGAGTGTCCTATCCGCAGTCTGTGGTCACAAGAGTCTGTCTCTGGACTCAGGTAACTCCATTGCACCAACTTCTTACCCTCACAAGCAAGACAGGAAGGGTGGTGCTCCCGGGACCCTTAGCTCTTGGGGTCTCCAGGGCAACCACACCACTCTAGACTCTGAGAGGAATGCTAAGTCTTTCCTTTTAGGAAGCCATGACATGAAATTACAGAACTGAACCAACTGATCATGCAGCAACAGAAAAAAAAAAGTGTGTGTGAGTGTGTGTATTTGGATTATGCCATTACCAGAAAACAGGCATGTTCCTCACATGTGGGAGGCAGAAAAAGATGCTCATAAATGTAGATCTATGGGCTGGATAATGCTTAAAATGAGACAGACTACATGGAAACTATTTAAGAGTTAATGGAAAAGCAATCAAGGACACACCCAGCATTCGGTTGTATTTGTCTGTTGTGTAGAGTGACCGCACAGCTTTGCCTTCCACATCTGCCAAGCTGAAACACAGGAGCTGGGATCGGAAGTCGGCGGATGCTTGACAGATGAACTTTCCTTTAAACCTGCCAGGCTGTGGATGTACGTTCCTCGTATGACTGAGGGCTGCTGTCCAAGGCCAGTGGCCCCTGACTTGGCCGTTGCTGCTGGTTTGGGCATGGCTGTGACTATTGTGACGCAGAGGAGCTGTGCTGAGCGTAGGAGACCCTCATGAGCAGTCAGGCTTGTGGTATTCCTTCATGGAGCTGGAGAGACGACAGAGGAGGAGCATGAGGCTCAGGAATATCAGGAGACCATCAGAATGCTTTCCATCCCAAAGGTTTTATTGTTTATTTTGATTTTGAAATTTAATTTGATGTAATTGTATATATGTGCACGCGTGTGCACGCGCCCACACGTGTGAAAAGGCTGGAGGAGAACGTTGGGTGTCCTGTTGTGTCACTCGCCGTATCATTCCTTTGAGGCAGAGTGTCTCATGAACCTGGAGTTAGGCTGGCATGTCCTGCCATAGCACTGGGCATACAGTATTTTAATTCAGAACATGGCTGCTCTGGCAACAGATCATGTCCAAAGATCTTCTAGGTTTGTGTGATCCAACTGGAAAATAGATATGCCTTTATTCCCAGGAGATAGAGCCAAGCAGGTATCTGAGTTCAAGGCCAGCCTGGTATGGAGCAAGTTTCAGGTAAAGAAAAGCTTAGGTCCAAGGGTAGTGGTACACGCCTTTAATCCTAGCCCTTGGGAGACAGAGGCAAGCAGATCTCTAAGTTCTAGTCAGTTCTGTTCAGGCAGTTTGGTTGAGTCAGGGAGCTGAACAGCAGTGCAGTGGAGTTGAGTTCATGGCAGTTCAGTTGGTGAAATTCAGAGGCAGGAGAGTTTTACAGAGAGATTGGAGAGATAACAAGCTAGACACAGGTGAAGACAGAATAAACCAGAGAACCAGAAGGAGCCAGAAGATTAAAATGGATTGCTAGAGTAAGTTTGAGGCCAAGAGAGCAGTTCAGTCAGAAGCTGAGAGAAGCCAGTTTGAATCAGCCAGTTAGGAGAGGAATTTGAGCCAGAACAGCTGAGTTGGACCAGCCAGCCGGAGCTCAGAAAGAACTAAAAGGGTTATGCAGCAGTCGGTCTTAGATGCTGAAAACATTCTAGGCCTAGATGAGACTGTATGGAGGCTAGATGCTTCCAGGACTAGGCCTAAATTAGCAGACACTAAGCCTCCGAGACGACAATTACATCAGGCAAATAAAAGTTACTTTAACAACTCAGGATACAGATAAGCATGCTTGGGCCTGGCTTGTTCCATGGCTGCTAGGGATGCCCTCATCCTTATGCAGCAAACACTCTTCCTTACTGAGTTATCGCCTTAGCTGCTCCCTGAGATTTACTAAGTTGTAAACAGTTGACCAGGGGAGTGCACTTCTCCCTGTCACCTGTGAGTCCCCTTTGCTCAAGTAAGTATCCCAGTAAGCTCATTGGTTCAGAAGCTGGGGATTGTTTAGTTGGTATCTTAGTTAGGGCTTCTATTGTTGTGAAGAGACACCGCGACCATGGCAACTCTTACAAAGAAAAACATTTAGTTGGCTGGCTTACAGTTTCAGAGGTTAGTCAGTCCATTATTGTCATGGCGAGAAGCATGGCAGTGAGCAGGCACGTGCTCACTGCAGGTGCTGCAGAAGGAGCTGAGAGTTCTACATCTCGATTCCCAGGCAGCAGAAAGGGACTGTGTGCCACACTGGGAGTAGCTTGAGCATATGACACACCAAGGCCCACCCCCACAGTGACATACTTCCTCCAACAAGGCCACACCTCCTCATAGTGCCACTTTCAAACATGTGAGTCTGTGGGGGCCATGTCTATTCAGGCCATCGAAGTTGGTAAGTATTTACCTTGTAAGCATGAGGACATGAGTTTTCTCCCCAGAATCCATGTCTTTAAAAAGAACTGGGCATAGTGAATCATACTTGTAATTCTGATGTTGGGGAGGCAGAGACAAGCAGACACCTGGAACCCATGGCCAGCCAGTATGGTGAGGTCTGGGCCCATGTGACAGCCTGTCTCATTAAGCAAGGGGGGTGGTGAGGAATGACACTGGTATTGACTGCTAGTCTCTACATGCACACACATGCACACACACAAACACATAACACACTCATATCACACACATAATACACACACACACATACATACATACATACATACATACATACATACATACATACATACATAAATAGCTCAGCTCATTAGTTCACCAAGCTGGACCGTGATGAAATCCTGACCTGCCTGTGCCGTCTCTGCCTGGGGTGAATGGGTATTTACTTACTTCTCCCCAGGAAAGTCACACAACTGCAAACTAGAATTCCCATTATGTGGTTATCACACACATGAGTAGATTTCTCAGGGAGCAGAAAGCATGAATCACATCAAGGCTGCTAGTAAACAGAGGCATAAAGAGGACCCTTTCTCTGTGATTGCCAGAGTCACTGGCAGTCAGCCCATGGGGCCGAGCAGGCTGTGGTTCACTTGCATGCAGAGCTTTCTGAGAGGAGTGGGGAGCCACCCTGTCCCCAGGCCGATGCTACCTTGGTTCAAGATCCAAGGATGAACAGTCAGTTCAGAGCATAGGGAAGCTTGAGTCTCCCAGCCGGGTGGTGCCCCACATGGCCCCAGCGTGGACCTGTCCTGCTAGTGGAAGTCTGGATGAGGGAGGTCTGAGAAGAGGCCGCACATCTGTGGGAGTGAAAAGGCAGGTGTCCCCAGGATACAGGGCCCACAGTCAGGAGGCAAGACAGCCTGGCAGCCCCAGCCTGCTCTGCAAGGATCAAGGAAGGCGCAGCACGGCATCTGTTGGGAAGAGTGGAACAGAAGCTCCACCCTGTGGAAGAGAGGCAGAAACTGAAGGGAAGGATGAGCCCGTGTTCCCAGTTCAGTGGAGACTCATCCTGAGGGGCCTGGCGAGAACTTGACCATGGGAAGCCTGTGGCAAGAGCCTGTTTTTCAGCTCTATCTGCTTGCTCCACAAATGCTGGCTCAGGACAGGAGGCAGAGCCTTCATATGTCCCAGGCTGCCTACCACAGCTCTGGTTGACCTGTCTTTATTTCCATCTCACTATAATCAAGACAAAGTGTTCAAGAGCCCTGCAAGGCTGCCCAGTCTGCAGCCCAACCCCCTCACCCCTCATTGTTAAATGAGTGAATACATGAGTACATATTGAGACTTTTGTAACTGTCAGAAGAGGGAAATCCACCGGGTGCAGGGGCAACCAACTGGGCTGGTCATAGCTAGCTTTGCTTTAGCACTCACAATAATTAACACTGATGGAGACTCCTGAAAAGAGCTCCAAGTCAGCGGGTAGTATAAACAGTGGACTCTTGGCTTTTCCTGTGAGTGGGTGAGAAGACCTGGTGCTCAGATCTACGGGGAACTGACTTTAGAGTCCTCAGGCTTGCAGTGACAGGCATATGAAAGCAGCAGAAAGCAGAGGAAGGGAAGGTGATAGAAGAGAAGGGTGAGCGCCTGGGGCCAGAGAAGTTCTAGGGGATTGTCTGGAATGAGCACACTCTTGGGTTCCGGCAGGTTCTAAGTTGATCAAGGAGGATCTAGGTGGGACACCTGGTGAATGGTAATGGGCTATTCATCTGACCCTGAGTGCCAGCCCCTTCAGTATTCAAGGTAGGGGTACCTACACAGAGCAAATGTGTAACCAGCAGCGTTCACAGCTTATTGAGCCAAAGCTAAGAATTAAGCAGACCAGTAATAGAGTAGTAGCTGCTACCTGCAGCTCTTGAGGGGGACACAGGCAGGATTCCCCAAAGTGTGCTGCCTTTGAACAGGAAAGTGGTAGATTTTGCTTACATGCTCAAGTAGCATTCACTTTCACTAAGGACACATTTTTTTACCATGGAAAACATGTTTAGAAAGTTAAGTGAGGGAGAAGAGTTCCGGATAAAGTCAGCTTTTGACAGAATAACGGCCAACAGGAACATCTCTGAGCATGCTCAGTGTGCATTGTAAAGATGGCCGACGGGAAGACCTCTGAGCATGCTCAGTGTGCATTGTAAAGATTGCAGATAGGAACACCTCTGGGCATGCTCAGTGTGCATCGTAAAGATTGCCGACAGGAACACCTCTGAGCATACCCATCTTTACATCTTTATCCAAATTCTTCAATGATAATAATAAAAAAAGGATACTCTGAAAGTGTGTTAATATAGGCATTTTCCCTAAAGTTGTCTGTATCGCTTAGCAACTCCTGTCCAAAATTTGAGTTTAACTATTTTTTTTTTCCTCCAACTTCTTAATCAGGGCAATCTACCCAGCCTTCAGCAATGAGGTGCCACCTCGCCTCTTTGGGGAAATTTCTAGAGCATGCTCCTTCCAGCCTGGCTGTGCCACCGGGTGGAGGAGCTGCTGTGCCTTCTCCAGTGACTGTCCTTGACTTCCAAGAACACACTCCCTGACGCTGGCTTGGTCACAAGGAGGCATTGTCAGCAAAGCATCTTCCTTGGGGGTGGGGTGAAGAGGGGGAGTGCGGTAGATGAAAGGCAGCCTGGGATCCTTCGCCGACCTTCCTGAGGAGCAGACTGCTGGACCTTCTGTGTTTATACAGCGCTTTATCCCCAATTCCATTAGACTCCTGCTTGTATGGACTTCGGTGAGAGCTGTTAGGCTGTAATGGGGCTTTCATCGCGGCTGAAGACAGCTTTTGCTGCAGCAGACCAAGCTTGAGAAGAGAAGCGTGGCTACTCCATCCACTTGGCGCATCCTGGACCTCATCTCCCCACAGAGGCTTTTGAGATGTTTCAGGAGGTACCTGTACACTGTGAGAGTGGACAGGAGGATGTTCGTGGCTTTGAATGCCCAGGGTTCTCAGAACGTTCCACACTGGGTCCTCTCTTTGCGGGGATCCCCCTGTGCACCCAGAGATTCCTTGCCATTTCTGGAAATTCTCGGCAGGGAATCTCCTAACCCAAGGAAGTCAGCGGACTCTCCAGGCTCCCAGGCTGTTAATGATCCTTAAATGCGTAGCTTCTGTAGGAGAGCCTGAAGATTTGGTCATGAGAATAACTATCACTTAATTAGAATCCTCTCAGTGACCCAGAACAAAGCCCAGGATTGGGGAATAACAAAACATACTGCCATGCAGAGATGCCAAAGTTACTGCAGGCCCCTGTGTGGCTGATGGCTGAGGTCATCATTACAGACATATGTTAGGGTTTGAAAATGAAAATTTCTCCACAGGCTTGTGGGTTGAGCTCTTGTTTTTCCAGCTAGTGGTGCTGTTTTTGGAAGGTTTCAGGAATGCTAGAAGGTGAGGCCTTGGTAGGGGGAGTAGTTTTCTGGGGCCCTGTGCAGTTGAAGGTCATGCATGGCCCCAGTCCCATCCTCACTCTCCAAAAGATGAAGGATCTCCTCTGCTCCACCCTCCCACCACTGTAATGTTATGTCCAGTTAGGCATGGACTGAGCCCTCTGAAACCAAGAGCCAACACAAATCTTTCCTCCCAGGAGTTGTTCCAATAGGCATTTTAGTTGCAGATAATACAGCATGATTCTTAGGGAATGTGCCCCTCAGATTTAGACTGAAGTTCACTGGTTTCTGCCCCACCACCTGGTGTAGGAGCAATATGGGGAGAACTCTGCTGGGCCGTTCTTCTGAAGGCCTTACCTGAAAGAATTCGTGTTGCTCTAGCTGTTCAGAAACTCAGGGGCAGGATGCTCCACAGCAGGATTGCTCAGCCTTTGCCAGTGGGTGATAGAGCTTATATGCGCTTGTTATGTATGACGTGACAGCATCTTCCACGTTCATGCTCTAAGAGTCACACTATGCAGTTACCAAACAGTCAAAAAGTAAAGCCCAGCTATTGTGGGAGGGGCCTCATCCACAACTGTCCTGGGCTACGTGAGGCACAGCAGTTGGACATGCCTGGTATAAGCCTTCTCAATCACATGTGGTGGTTGATGATGGCTCACCTCTCACTCCATAAGATCGCTCACTCTTTAGGAAGACACCCCCAGGTTCTGATCATAGTTTACGAGGCTGAGAGAGTGAAAGCAGGAGCTGTCTGAGGCCTCTGCTCAACCCTTGCTCTGAGTCATGCCTAGTGTACCAGTTTATGCAAGGCATCGAACTATTCCCAAAGCTATGAAGGGGAAGAATTCTTTGGGGTACGTAAGGAGAAATGAGATCAACACAGCTCGTGTTCAAACAATATGCCATAGCACTGTTCAGAGAGTACTGGCCTGTGTTTACAGAGTTCTAGTGAAATCTTTATTTGTGCTGGGGGTGCAGCTCAGTGGATAGAGGGCTTGACCAGGTTTGACCCCCAGTACCATAAAACTAGAACTGGTTGTGCATGTCAGTAATCCAACATTTGGGAGGTAGGGATGAGAGAATCAGAAATTGAAGGTCATCTCTGCCCACACAGGGAACTGGAGGTTATCTATGCTAGATGAGACCCTCATCCATCTGCCCATCTACCCATCTGTCCATCCATTCACCCATCCATTAATCCACCCACCCACCTACCCACCCATCCATCCATCTACTTATCTAAATAAAGTTTCATGTGAGTTTTGAGTCCACAGTCTGTGACTGTGTGGTAGCAAACTATAACTGTCATCAGGTGCTTCCTGTTAGTAGGAAGAATATATGTATAGCAGTGATGTCCAGGAGATAGCTTCCAAGCTAGGAAAACATGAGGTGATTTGAAATGTAATCCAAGAGCTGTGAAGACCCGAAGGCCCTAGTCTGTTGGACGCGTGGACCTTGCAGAGGCCTCATGATGTGGTGAATTCTATCACCAATGAATGCCAACAGAGTTGTCTGAGCAGAAGAGGAAGTGTTTTAGATGTTCGCTGCACAAATATTTGATCACTCAAGGGCCTAGCCTTGTTCACATAAGACAGCAACTTACATAAAAGGAATTATCCCAGGTGACCTGCTTGAAAATCTGATCAAGATTTGTGGATTCCATCAACATTAACGACATGCTTAAGGTATCACACCCGACTTTTGCATGGTGTGACCACTGGAGCAAGCTAAATGAAGGGTGCCGAGGAGCCTCTGTGGTCTTTCTTCTAAGTGCGTGTGAAGATACAATTATTTCAAAACAAAGTTTAGTTTAAAAATGGAAGTAGAGTTGCCTTATTCCTAAAATAAATGAAGCTCAGCAAAGCTTGTGTTGGGCTGGCTTCCGTTTGTGTTGCCGCCCGACCCGCAGCTGCAGTGCGCGGCAGACTGAGCATTTATCTCTGTGCTGATTGACAGGTAGAGCCAAGGCACAGCAAGGATGGTTGGAGAAAACTCTTCCTTTGACTGGGATGGGTGAATCCTGAGCTCAGCATCATGCCTCTCCTGAGACAACTGGAAATTCTAGTCCCCCTATATGGTGACGTTTTGCTGAATTAATTAATAGTCTCAATATTTATTTGTTGGATTTTCTTCAGTGGAAGCCCTCTATAAAAACTCTCATCCATCTATAAAAATAGATAATTTTTCAAACTAATGGTTTTGCAAAGAATGATGATTGTCAAGGTGTGCTCAAGCCAGAAATCAGAAATGCTTCACTTTCAAAAGTTTTCGGGCTCTACTGATGCCGACTGTCCATTGAAGGGGCAATTGAAGGATTTTTCTCCTGGCACTCCTGGCTGTCTCATATTATGATAAAGAAGCATCATTCTAAAAACATCAGCCATGGAAGGGAATATGTATAAAATCAAATTTTCATCCTCAAGTCTTCTCAGAACTGAAAATGGAAATACCAAAGCAAGAGTCACTGTCTGTTTGAAAAATGATTCTTTGTGTGCAAATGTCATACCTCTTTTTCACGTCCATTTTCCTGACTCTGATCAGCATGGTGATTTAATACACTTTTCTAGAGTCACACCAACCTCAGCATCACTCTCGGAACCAGCCATTCCCCATGTTTTGCTATGTTCAGGTCACTTGAGGCCAAGGACCACTATGTTCTGCTGGTTTCTTTTGAATCTATTCTTCAATGTCTTGATTTGAAATAACTCTGTCAGTGCTTATGTTTTATCTCAAACCTTCTAGTGTCTTACACTGACAAGTGTGAGTGGTTGGCACCTGTGAATACACTATGATTACATGTTGTCTTGGACACCTGGGGCAGGAGGTGCTTCCCCAACCCACTTCCCCAGACACTGTAGTTCTACAAGTGTACATGATGGGTGTGTGTGTGTTAGGACTCGATGTGTAAGGAACTAACAATCACCATGTTTTAAATTGATGTTATATAGTAAAGTGTTATATGCAATTAGGTGTGTGAGGGGAGACACAAATCCCCAGAGGGAATGTCCAGCTGTGTTCTCTGACAGCCATGACACATGGACTGGAAATCATCTAGAATGTTCTTACAGTCTTGGAGAAGAACTGTGGGCTCTGTCCTGAGTTATGGAGTATCAGGGCCATCAAAGTTCCAAGAGGAATACTTGACAATAAGATAAAATTAAAACACTGAACTCTTGGGAGGTTGAAACAGGATGATTACTCTGAGTCCAGGCAGACCTGGGCTACGGTGTGAGATCCTGTCTCTAAAAACCAGCAGTAACTAAAATAAAACAAAATAAACACAATGCAAGGCCTCTTCTTTCTGGCTTCTTCACTCTTAAACTCACCCTGGACCACTTTCTTCTAGGACTTCATTCTTTCTGGTAGAGACAGCACAGTAGTCAGTTTGCCAGTGAATATTTGGGAGGTACCATGCTGGAAATCAATGGCAACTCTATGGGAACTATTCAGTTCTATTTTAATGTGACCATGGAACCCCAAGAAAATGAGAGTCCGGAGACTATGAAAGGGAAAACAGACACGAGGGTTGGTGGGTGTCCTGGATGCTTGGGGACTGCTCCCATTGAGGCAGCATGCACTTCTCACAGATCTCTTGCCCAGCAGATGTGGTGGATATTAGCGACACTAACAGAACCTTCTGTGAGGTGGGGAGTGCACTCTGGAGCTCTGGGGTTTCTCTGCTCCAGCCCCGCTCTAGCACTACGGATAGTTCCAGGTGGCATGGTCTAGAGGTAAAGTGTCCTAGATCTGTCCATACTGCTCCTGTGTTTGGACACTTGTTCTCCAGAAGGTACTGATCTTTGGGCAGGACTGGGAACCTTTAGAAAATGGGGCTTAGTCTGAAGAAGTGGGTCATTGGGGTGTAGTGAGGTGTATCAGTTTCCTCTGAGACTGAGACCATCCATTCTGTAGGGAAGCTCCTTAAGACAGACACAACTCAAAATAGCTTCAGGAAATCCCTGAAATCAATCAGATTCACTAGACCCCTCCCTCCCAAGAAAAAAACAACCAAGGCCCCTGAAATTGACTTCCAGACAAGCCATACTGCAAAGATGACTCTGAGATCAGCCAAGTTTCTCTGAAGGAGCAGAAACCAGCAGGTCTGCCTGGAAGGAGGTTAGACCAACCGAGTCACTTAGAAAAGACCCTTCCAACCTGTTGAGCTGTCTGCAGGCTGTGCCGTGTGCACCTGGTTTCCAGCTTTTGTGAGCTGTCACCTGTGCTGGGGTGGGCTTTGGTGATAAAGTCTTTGAGTCATTTCCACTCCTGTAAGTGACCCCAATAAAACTCATTGGCTCGCCAAGTTTGACTTTTGTGGTATCCATACTTGGGTCTATCGTGGGTTTCCTATCTGGGGTAAGTAGTGTGTTGTGTCCCCCCAGGAAGTATCTTGTCACAAAGAGGTGGAAGTGGAGCAAATCGCTATGCATTATAGCCTGATTCTGGTTCTGACCCAACTTCTCCCTATTGCCTGATGTAAGGAGTTTCAGCCGAATGTATGTCCAGTCATTAACTCTGCCATGATTTCTTCACCATTATGGACTATGTACTCTCTCTGGCATTTTGTCTTCACATTAAAACTGACAGAGTGGGTTCTTCTGCTTCTCAAGGCCACCGCCTGGTGACATGCTCAATTCTCTGAGTCCGGGGGCTAGAGATTGTTTTCTGCCCAACATCCAGGGTTGGATGGAGTCCTATTTTGTGATGAACCCTTGAAAATACTAGGCCTAGACCGTCCTTGCCCTGATCTACAGACAGTAAAGTTCTGTGCCAAAGAGAGACATAAAAATGTGCTGGGTCACCATCCCTCTCCTTTGCTTCATGCTCAAATAGTAAAGTGGGCGTCCAGCTCAGAGAGAAGCACGCCACCATTTGGATCACAGCCAGAAAGGCACACACTCCTGGGGACCACCCAAGAGGAAATGGGGCCTCTGAATGGGGCCTCTACATGAACTAGAAAAGATTTAGAAAGTAAAGTAAACTGACAGAAAAAAACAACTTGCTCACACGGTCAAACTAGGCCTAGATGTCCTCACAAGTGAGTCTACCAAACACCAAAAGAAGAATTAACGACTTTATGTGAAACCCCTCCACAGATGGGAGAACACTTCCCAACCATTGTATTAAACCATCATTATCCTAAAACTCAAACTAGACAAGGATGTAACAAGGGCAGCACAGACTAAAATTTCATCTGAGAAATGGATTGAAATTTGTTCAATAGAACACCAGCAAACCAAATCTGGAAACCTACGTAAAAAAAGTAACTCTAGACCATAGTAAGTGGGATTCACTCTAGGGGTGCAAGGTTGGTTTAACATCCCAATTAACTGACCACAGTTAATTGACTGTAGATGCATTCAAAGATGAAAATCCCATGACCACATTCATAGAAGCATGAAAACAAAACAGAACAGAAGACGTTTGACACAATCCAGCAGACCTGAAGCACAAAGCGTTCAATACACTGGGAAGGCATTTGAATTTCACCACCCTAACAAGCATTCGCAGAAGTTCACAAAGCATCCTGTTCAGCAGGGAAAGGATGGGCTAGGCCAGGTGGAAGGCCAGGTGCCTGTTCTCACCACAGCTTCTCTGCCCTGAGGCTCTGCCCAGGGCAGTAAGGTGTGCAGATACACAGATTAGAAAGGGAGAGATAAAGGCACGTCCATGTACACGCACGTGACCCCGTGTGTGGAAAATCCTAGCCAGTCCATGAAAAATTACTAGTCTGAAGCTTAAAAGATGGTGCATTGTGTGTCTATATTCTCTGTCACACCCAGGAATACATATCTGTCCACACATGTATTTATATCACATGCACTTCTATATACTTGCAATGAACGAGTTGAAAATAAAGTTAACGAAACAGTCCTAGGGGCAGCAAATTAGCTCAGCAGGTAAAGCTGCAGCTAAACAACATTCCTGTTTGAAAAATATAAAGAAGAAAGAGAAGAAGGGAGAGCAGGAGGAGAAGAATGAGTGGAAGGAAGAAAGAAAGAAATCCATTTAAAATTGGTGTGAATCCCCCATATTTTGAGTGTGTTCCAGCTAGTTTTCTGACAACTTGACACAAGCTGGAGTCATCAGAGAGAGAGGAGCCACAACTGAATGCCTCCATCAGATCAGGCTGTAGGCAAGCCTGTGGCTTACTTTCTTAATTAATGATTGATGGGGAGGTCTCAGCCCGCTGTGTGTGTGGCCAGCTCCTGGCTGAGGTTCTAGGTCCTATGACAAAGCATGCTGAGGCAGCCATGAGCAAGCCGGTAAGCAGCACCCTCCATGGCCTCTGCAGCAGGTCCTGCCTCCAGGGTCCTGCCTGTTTGAGCTTCTGCCTCGGCTTCCTTCAGTGGACTGTGATTCCCTCCTGAGCTGCTTCAGGTCATGGTGTTTCATCGCAGTGACAGCAGTCCAGGCCAAGACAGAGCATATTAGGTGAAATATGAGAGTCATTTTGTGAAAACAATGGCACCTGATTCAAAAAATTAAATGAATCGAAATGAATGGCGGTGCCTGCTATAGTTAGACTTCGGAAGTCTTCTTGGTGTGCATCAAAGGCTTGTCCTCAGCTTTGTGTCATCTGGAGGTGATGGGTCTCGGTGGTTCTAGTGGGTAGAAGTCTTCCAGTTACTGGGGACCATCCCCTTGAAAGAGATAGCAGGACCCTTTTCTTTCTCTCTCCCCTCCCCTCCCCTCCTTTCCCTCCCATTTTCCATTCTCTCCCCTCCCTCTTCAGTCTTTCAGACTTGTGTGTGGAGCCATCTATCATAGCCCTAAAGTACTGGAGCCAATGAACTATGAACTGTGACCTCTAAATGAACCTGTCATATTTTCAAGTTGATTCATTTTGGACACTTGATGCAGTAATGGAATGGTGGTGTCTACAGAGCCACCTCCAGCAGTAACCACCAGCTCACTGAGCGGAGGAGCTCAGCTCAGAGGCCAATAGGCATATGAACACGGCCTCCCTCCCCAGTGAGAAGGAAATTGCTCATTAAAGCCACAGACGATGCCATCTATTTCACAAGCATCAGACTGGAAAACATGTTAACATTCCCAACAGCAGCTGTTCCTGGGGCTCCAGAATCTTTCACACACCACTCATATATTTTTAGTGTAAATTTGATTGGTGTGCGTTGGTGTGCCATCTGCAATTTTTCTTCAACACCAAATCTGCTTGTAACTCTGCTTTGCCCTATATAACCTAGGGAAATGGTTAGCCATGCATGAGAACTACAAAAGAAAGTTTCTCACAGAAACCTTTAAAGTAGCAAACAATGGAAGTGAACTAAATGTCCATCGATACAAAGATGACAGACAAAGCTCTATAGTTCATCTGCAATGGAGGGTGTCTTAGGGTTGTAGAGGGTGAAGAGACATCATGACCGAGGCAACTCTTATAACAGAGAACATTTCATTGGGGCTGGCTTACAGTTCAAAGGTTCAGTCCATTATCGTCATGGCAGGAAGCATGGCAATGTTCAGGCAGACACGGTGCTGGAGGAGCTGAGAGTTCTACATCTTGACATGAAGGTAGCAGCAGGAGACTGAGTCGCTGGATGTAGCTTGAGCATAGGCGAGCTCAAAGCCTGCCCCTACACAGTGACACACTTCCTCCAACAAAGCCACCGCTACTTTACCAAGCCCACAGCTAATAGTGGCACTCCCTATGGGCCAAGCATTTACACAAAGGAGTCTAGAAAGGCCATTCCTATTCCAACCACCACAGAGGGGTGCCACAGAGCAGTTTAAAATCTATCTATGACAAGAAAAGCAGGGCATGGTGGCTTACGAGTGTAAGTGTGCGAGTTTGAGGCCAGCCCACATGAGTTCCAGGACAGCCTGAGTGACAGACTGAGACCCTGTCTCAATCAAACAAAGTAACACACAAACAAACCCGGCACGTCTGTGAATCAATGTTATGAGCAATATTTTCCATTGAGCAGAATGCTGTTGTTGGTGTGGTTTTTTTTTTTTTTTTTTTTTGGCTCTTGTGTAAACTGTGACACATTCACCATGGTGCCAGAGCTCAACAGATGCCCAGTAGGAAATGCAAACATGGGTGGAAAGGACGCTCACTGGGCCATAGTGAGTGTCTCTGGCATCAGGGGTCTCTGTCTGTCCTGTCCACCTGGCTCTTCAGAACTTGAGGTGAAACTGCACACAGGTTTGCTGTCACTGGGGGAGGGCTATGGCTGTGTGCTTTCTGAGCAGCCTTTGCTCTTCTCTGTTGTTACTGTAGGCCAGTGCTTCTCAGCCTTCTTATGCTGTGACCCTTTAATGAAGTTCCTCACTGTTGTGACCCCAACTATAAATTATTTCAATTGCTACTTCATAACTGTGGTTTCACTACTTTATGAACCATAGTGCAACTATCTGTGTTTTGTGATGGTCTTAGAAAAGCCCTGTGAAAGGGTCTGTGACCCACAGGTTGAGCACCCCTGTTCTAGGCCAGCAGCTGGCGCTTTAGATACAGGTGTGGAGCTAGCCTGCCTCCTTTAGAAACTTGGCTCTTGGACGATGTAGCTGTGTGACCTCGGTGTGACCTCGGGCAACTTATGGAAGGTCTCTGTCCTCCAGAGAAAAAGATAAGAGCTAGACAGTAGGTTCCTGATTACTCAGTCAAGAGGAAAGGGAGGAAGGCCCCTGGGTAAGGGGGATTAAAAAGAAAAGCTGTCCTCTGTGTTCAGTCAGCACATCTGCCATTCTAAGCCCACACCCAGCTTTGCTGGTCCTTCAGTATTCCAGTCTCCAGGGCTCTTATTATGGAGTGAGGATCTTTGTCTCTCAGATATCAACAGGTAGAGATTTGAGTCAGGGAGGGACTTTTCAGTGTTGGGGCTGCCAAGGAGGAGGAGGAGCCTAGTTCCTGTAATCCTAGTAAAGGTATACTTGCCAAACTGGACTGTCTAGACCCTTCCTTCCTTCCTTCCTTCCTTCCTTCCTTCCTTCCTTCCTTCCTTCCTTCCTTCCTTCCTTCCTTC
>NW_026593947.1:2554748-2575303 GCF_907164565.1 Psammomys obesus
TTCCTTCCTTCCTTCCTTCCTTCCTTCCTTCCTTCCTTCCTTCCTTCGTCCCCTTTATTTGGGATAAACAGTTGTTTCTTTTACATCTCCCCGGAAAAGCCGCTGGGCTCTGCTGAGGTGTATTTTATGCTCTTTGAAGTAACTCGAGATGAGGCCTGGTAGCACACCCCTCCTCTTTCACAGGGCCTCCGAGTCAATCCCCACTGAGAGGGGAACGCATTTACTTGTTTGTGTTTTCACAGTGACCCAAGTTAGAACACCTCAGGACAACAAGGGACTCTCCCACTCAACAGTGTGGCCACGTCAGCAATGTCTAGACTGGGTGCAGCTCAGTGCCAGAGTACTTGCCTGGCCTGCACCAGGGCCATGGGTTCCAGCCCCAGCAGCTCAAAAATTAGGAAAGAGTACTGTGCCAATTCTGTTTCTGTAGATGTGAGAAAAACCTTAAAACAGAGCAGCTTGGGGAGAAGGGGTTTTAGCTCACAGGTATCAGCATCAGAGGAAACTCCATTTCTACAAATTCTGGTGGTGAGACAAAGCCAGCCTTCCTCAGGAACCTGTGAAGCAGCGATTAAAGGAGCCATTTCCCTTATCACTGGCACAAAGACAAATGGCTGTTGGCCCATCAGCACAGTGCATGGTCTCCAGACTTTGCCCAGTTTCACAAGTACCTGTTACACATTACGGTCCATGCTGACATCTGGTTCTTCTCGCCCCCTCCACCACCCTAAACTTCTCCAGCTCATGGCCTTTCAACCCCCACGAGCATGTTCTCATAACCCTGCCATCTCTGCCAGGCTTCTCTCCCGTTGGCTCTCTTTTGCCTGCACTCTGTTTTCATCCTTAGTTCTCCCCTCTCTCCCTCAAGCTCTCTCTGCTTCTCTCGTGGCTGGGTCCAGTCTGCTTTTCTTCCCTGCTCTGGACTCTTCCAGAGGCCTCTGGCTGTCTCTCCCTCCTGCCCTGGAAGTCATCATTTATACAGCAGGTCACAGCCCATCACTGCAGGGATGCCACATAGCAGGTCCTGCCACACCCACAGACAAGAACAGAGAGACGGATGCAGGCCATGTACAGAGCTCCTACACAGCCCAGGGAGCGAGGGAATGGTGTCACCCACAGAGCACCGGGTCACTGCTCACAGAAATCGTCCACTGTGCTGACAGCAAAGGCTGACCAACACGGCTGAGGCAGCTCCTTTCAAAGGTCAGTGCCCTACCTCACCCCTCACAACAGAACCTCACAAAATCACAATCATTCTTTTCAGCTTTCATAGTGAGAAAAAAAAAGTTTAAATATTTATTTTAAATGATCAGGAAAGGCATAGTGTAGTCATACAACTAGCACATAAGAGTAAAAATAATCTGAAATGTTGTAAGGTCACAAAAAGAAAAACAACACTGAAAAGATGGCCATAATGACATGCATAGAATAACTCAGCTATATAACGTGTTTTGAAAACCAGTAAGCTAATTTAAAATCACTGAAAATTATGTCTGTCTACTGACACCTTGCTCGAAGTAGCTGGCACACAAATCTCAAAGGGTCTCAGTGACAGATAACCGTTATCTTCAATTTGACAGGCTCTAGAATCACCATGGAAACATTTCTGAGCATGTCTATGAGGAGATCCTGTTGAGTTAACTGAAAGGGGAGGAGCCACCATGAATGCCAGCAGCACCCACCCATGGACCGGGTTCCTCGGCTGAATGAAAAGCAAGACGTGGAGCTGGGCAGCAGGATTTGTCTCTCTCAGTTTCCTGACAGTGGGTGTGACGTGAGCAGCTGCCTCACGCTCCTGTCATCATGCCTTCTCCACCGAGATGGACTGACTGCGCCCTCAAACTGTGAGCCGAAATAGAACCTTCCTCTCTTTGTCACGTGTTTTGTTGTAGCAACAGGACAGTAACTAATACAGCCCTGAGACGTTTTTGACCGTTTGGCGCGACCAGAGGCTTTTCATGATGGAAAGGCTTGATTCTGGGATGTCCCGACGGGGTCGTGCTTCAAGTGTGGTGGCACTGTTTTCCAGTGTTGGATGCCCAGCTGGGGGGAGTGGCTCTTTAAAGGCTGAGCCCTTGAAGGTTCTCCCCATTACCTGGGGCTAGTGTGCCAGCCTCCCTGAAGGCCTCCTGCTCTGGCATTTTCCCACCTGGACAGCCGGAGGCCCCCGTCAGGCTTCTCCTGGACCTCTCCGCCCAAAGCCAGCCTTCCTCCTTTAAGGAAGCCCCGTAACGGAGAGGCAACGGCTGCCATAGCAGCACCAGGGTTTTCCCATTGCCTTCTGAAAGGGGAACACCGTAGCTGCCTGCCACGTGACCTCAGGACTGCACGGTGCACACGCAGAGCAGCTGTCTCCTAGCAAGAGAGACATGAAGACCTGGTACACACAGTGACTGCTTTTACTGAGGAAACATGCTTCCTACAACCCGAAACATCAGCCTTCGTGTAAGCGTAGTTAGCCGCAATAGAGATGTGATTGTTTGGGGATCCTCCATAACTCTTAAGGAAATTAAAAGGATCCTGAGACCAAAATGTTTGCTTGCTGCTTTCCACATGCACCCACAGGAAAGACAAGTGTGAGTGCAAGGTGCCTGCGTGGGGCAGGGCTTGGGAGTGGGGATGGGGCCTCGGAGGTATGAGCTCTGTGGGTGAGGTGAAAACCTGGGTTTAGAACCCTCGCACCCCGCATGGAAGCCTGGTGTGTTGGGGCACACTGCCAGTGCCATCACCCAGCGCCGAGGGGTGGAGACAGGTGGCTCCTGGAGGCTCTCCGGCAAACCAGTGTAGCCAAAACAAGCTCTGGGTTCAGTGAGAAACCTTGTCTCCAAAATTAGGTTTAAAACTGATGGAGGAAGATATCTGAAGCTGACCTCTGACCTTCCCAGCTGCACATGCATGCCAGGTGCACTAACACACACACGTGAACACACGTGCACACACACATGTGTACAAGCACATACACACAGTACAGCAGTATATTAGCAATCAATAGGGCTTCACGGCTGCGATATTGTAGTTTTGTAATTTTGGTATATAAGCAATAAATCTCATACTCAAAATAAAGAGCCGTAAGTATGCTGTTTTGAGTTAGGAACGTAATTACCAGAAACACTGCCAACCAAAATAGCCAGGAAGTTTTCCGTGGCGAGCGTGAGACAGGAGGTGGGCGGGAGAGCAAGGAGGAGTTCCTCTAGCTGGTCGTCAGCAGCGTTCCGTTCCTTTCGTGACCCAGTGGCTCTGTGCAGCGGCTCGCCTGCGCCCTTGTTACCAGGCGCACCCTCCGCATTTGCACAGACAAGGCCTTCACCAACAAAGAGAAAACTAATCCACGAACGATCCAAAGCTCACACATGAGGCGAAAGGGGAAGACTGTAAAATGAGGAAACAGTTGTTTGGGGACACTCTACTCACTCTCACTTTCATGTATCAGCGGTGTGTCTGGATGGTTATAAAGCTTAAAATTGTTCTTTAATCAGCAATGGAGCAAAAGGACATAATGTTCTTCCTCCCAAGAGACGGCATTGATTGGGATTGCAAGCAATGGGACTTTTCGGAGCTTTTTTGTGTTGGCAAGTGCCAACCTCTGCACCTCTGTGACTATGAGTGTAGATAGAACCTGTTTAAGTCTCATGAATGTAAGTCTGTCTTTCGAGACACAATGAACTTCGATGATTTCTGAGAAGTGGGCGCCACCCTGCCAGACTGAGGAACCGCTTAGAAGTTTCTCCTGAGATTCCCATGCAAATACCCTACATCACACGCTAACCATGATCAGAAGACTCAACAGTGATCCACGTGCACTTTAGAGTTCGTTGCCTCACATCACCGGGACAGCTGTTCATTGGACAGAAGCATAGGCCCAGGACCCCGGGCAGCGGGAAGTCACCTCCCCGGGGGCTGGCCCAGCTCTGTGGGAGCCCAGCCAGCCAGGGGGCCATCAGAGGGCGGCTGCTCTCAGAAGGCGGCACCAGCTCCCCCCCCACTCCCTGGTGATGAGGACAGGAAGCTTCCGGCCAGCTCCTGGTCTTGCTTTGCTTTGGTGTGAATCCTGTCAGGAATGGCTTCCCCAGGGCAGTTTTCCAGAAATCCGTGTTTGCATAAAACTTAAGTAGTATTGCCTGCGCAGCTGTGGGCAGGTGGGATTAGAACACACTGAAGGACAACGCTCCACACAAGGAATCAGCCATTAGGAGCGAGTGAGCAGAGGAGGAGGAACTCACCAGCAAGCCGTAGGGGAGAGCAGGAGCCTCCTACAGCTGCCGAGACAAGGACCAACCACAGCAGCTCAGCGCAGGGTACCAGGTCCTTCTCGTGGTTCGAGAGGCGACGGTTCAGAACTGGGTCTCTGCAGGGAAGGTTCTACCGTGGCTCTGGGGGTGAGTCTGCCCTCTTCCCCTCAGATCCCCCTTGTGGACAGTCTCCGGTGCCCCTGGCTGGAGGCAGCAGCACTTCAGCTTGTAGCACTGTCTTCACAAGTCCTCTTCTCAGTCTGTTGTGCCTTCCTCTTCTGACACAGACACACACCATCGGATTTGGGGTGTCCCTTAATCTGGGACAATTCACTCAAGGTCCTTAATGAATGGGACCCATGAGGGCCATGCTCCAAATAAGGTCCCCTTCTGGAATTCAAGGTGACTAGGGACTCGGGAGCACACGGTCATCTCTCTGTAAAGGCCGAGGGAAGTTAAGCTGCAGATGGGCCTGTAGCCGAGTCTGTCTGCACATCAGGAGTGTCAGGAGCGTCAGGAGCGTGTTAAAGGCAGGCCCTTGGGAAGAGCCCCAGCTCAGAGGACACTCTTGTTCAGCCTGCACACTCACGGCCGGACTCCTAAGGATGGGCCCATTGTTATGACTGATGGAGGTCCACGTGTGCCTTCGCTGTGCCTGGGTGTCACACACCCAGGGGACCCGGGTATGAGACTCAGGAATCATCTAGAACAGCAGGCATCATTGAAGCCTCTTCCCATGTGAGCTGCCATGACACAGCTTCCATCTAAAAAAACAGGTCTTTACACAGAAGACTCAGGGTCGGGGGAGTATTTGCACATTAATTGTAAATACACTATTTGTACATATAAGTTATAAGTAGCCGTAGTATTTTCTTTAAAATCTGATTCCATCGATGAATGCTGGGCTGGCTAGTGTTTTGTCAGCTTGACACAAGCTGGAGTCATCTGGGAAGACAGACTCTCAGCTGAGAAGATGCCTCCATCAGATTGGCGTGTAGAAATGACTGCCGAGGTGTTTTCTTAATGATTGATACGGGAGGGTACAGCCTGTAGTAGGCACCAGGTCCCTGGGCTGGCGGTCCTGTGCTGCATAAACAGCAAGCTGAGCAAGCCTCCGAGGGGCAAGACAGAGCATCGCGCATGGCCTCTGCCTCAGTTCCTGCCCCCTTCAGGTGTGTACCCCAGGCATTTTGTCATAGTCCGGAAGCTGACCAACACAGCCTGCAGCCGCCAGCGCCATCTGTGGGGAGGAAGCTCGGCACCGTGAACTCTTAGGGTTGTCTGAGCACGAGGATTTCACAGCACACACCACTAGATCCAGCCTGCAAGATGATTCTCTCCCGTGGTAAAGAAAATGCTCACAGAAACGAAGATGGGATTGTAGCAATCCCAAGGTGGCAGAGAGTTAAGTGAGCGTTAAAGCCAGCGTAGTATTCTGCAGAAGGGAGAAGTCAAGCACATCCCCAGCCACGCTGTGAAAGCTCCGTGTCCCACGATTTCAATCGCCTTCTGGGCATAGAAGCTAAAGTCAAGCTCCCATGCCTGTGCTGGGTTGGGACTATCCCTCCCAGAGGCCCGGCTGGTGATCGCCACGGCTATGTGCAGGTGCCTGACTTTGAGGAATGGGAGCCAAAGGAAAGGGAGCCACATGGAAAGGTAGCAGCCCTTAGCCACGTCAGAGAACCAGCTGGGCAGGCCTCGGGAAAGCCCTTGTCTGTTTTCACAGAAGGGATGAAGCAGAATCAGCCTCCTTCAGCGGGGGTAAGCGTGTCAGGAGGCTGAGGGCTGTTTTGTAATCTAATGGCCGATCTCCCTTTGCCCCGCTGCCAGGCTCCTGCCCCTGCCCTGCTCAGTGCCCTGCTCAGTGCGCCCCTGTTGGAGCCCCAAGCTGTTGTGTTTTCCATCTTCGGTAGGGACCCCGCCAGGCCTGAAATCCCAGGTGCTCTCAGTGCGGGAGTGTCCCCCCAGCTCTGTCTCTCTGTCAGAACTGTTTGCAAGGACATTCTGCCTTTCAGGGTGCCTGACGCACGCTGCAGAGGAGTACCCTGTTCTCAGAGAGCTGCCCACAGAAAGAGGCTGGATGGAAGTTCTTTCCAAAATCTGATGTCTCCATGGCTACGCCTCTGCGTGCCATGCCAGCCCCTGTTTCCAGGATCCCGCAGCAACAGCTCAGGGCTCTGCAGCCATTTGCTAAATGGGCCCTTTAAAGAATGGAGTTTGAGGTGCCTTTGTTTGGTCCAAGGACAAGCCAGGGAGCAGTGCAGGGAGGCCTGTGGACCCACCCTCAGCTTCTGAAGCCAGTTCTCAGCCTGCAATCTTGGGCTCTCAGTCCAGTCAGAAGCAAGAGAACAATTCACAAGAAAGGTCTTCAGTGCTGAAAGGATTGCGGCGGCTTCTGACCTTCTGAGCCAAGTGCCTAAGAGCGACTTTGAGAGAAAGAGGGTGCAAGCAAGCTCTGCTAAGCCAGTTAGAAGCCCAGAAGGCTCAGTTCCCTGGAGAAAGGAGGACAGGGGAAAGGAGAGGGACCGGGAGGAGGGAAAGACCAGGACAGGCAAGGATGCTCACCCATACTGAAGAGGGCAGTGTGCTTCGCTCTGGTGTGAGTCACACCTGCAGACTACCTGGGCCTGACACTGTCTCAGGAGGGGGCCTAGGGTGCCTGATTCTGTCTGATTGCTTGGCTGGGCTTTGGGGCCCACATGTTCTGACAGTTCAGAAGTTACTGTAAAGGTAGTTGGGACAGTGAGGTGGACAAAACGTAGCTTTACCTTGTTTACACACTGAGCTGCTGTTTCTTTCTCTGCCTGTATGTGGGTGTTCGTGTGGGTATACAGATGTGTGTGAGTGTGTGTGTGTGTCTGTGAGTGTGTGTTTATGTGTATGTGTGTGTGTGAGTGTGTGTGTATGTATGTGTCTGTGAGTGTGTGTATGTGTGTCTGTGAGTGTGTGTGTGTCTGTGAGTGTGTGTATGTGTGTATGTGTGTCTGTGAGGGTGTGTGTCTGTGAGTGTGTGTGTGTGTGTATGTGAGTGTGTGTCTGTGAGTGTGAGTGTGTGTCTGTGAGTGTGCTTGTGTGCATAGAGACAGCAGAGGTCAACCGAGGAGCCACCCGTTTACCCTGATTTTTTGAGGCAGGTTTCTTGTTGGACTTGCTGAGTAGCCAGCTGGCTGGCTCTGCCTAGGATTCTAAGCACAAGCTGTTATGTGTGATTGCATGTGAGTCCTGGGGCTGGCACATCTGTGTGCCAAGCACTCCACCCACAGAGCCTTTAAGCTGTCGCCATCCAAATAACCAAGCAGGTGATGCTCACAATGGGCAGCTTTGCAGAGAGGCCATGCACAGTCTGTGCACCGCACCTCGGAAGTGTGTTACAGAGGGAAAGACTCCGTGAAGTCCAGAAAGGCTCAGGCTTCCACCCCGGCCCTGTACAGCCAGGCAAGTGCCCCATCACCAACTTAGTTACAGGGAGACCTAGTGCCTAATCGTGTGGTTCTACTCAGACCTGGAGGAAGCCTCACGCTGCACAAAGTGACCTTTAAAATGTTCTTTAAAGACCTTGAGCCCTATTCAGTTTTCCTATTCAATTCTTTGAAACAAAGCTAAGAAAACAAGTTTTTACTTAGAGCTTTCCCTGTGGAGTGTTCTTAAAGCGTCTCCTTTATCTGAGGGTTATTGCTGCCATGATTGATGAACTTCCATCTTGATCTGTGCTGAAGAGGTTGTAAATTTGCATATGACAGGATGACTCAGGAACTTTGGGAGTGGGGATTTGAAAATAAGCAAGAAATGGAGTTAACTTGAGTCATGACTAAGGGCAGGAAAGGTGAGCTTTGCCGGGCTTCTGAGAAGCCCCTCCCTTTGCACCAAGAAATGGAAACTCTTGGAATTTTGGCAAATGCGATTAGAAAAACAATGAACCTTATGAAAAGGTTCCTCTTTCTCCTTCCCTCCTTTTTGATTTTCTTTGATTCCAGTAGTTTTGTTTTTCACTTCAAAATTAATTTTCAATTTTGTCACTGTCCTAGTGCTCTTCGCTCTTGACCAAAAGCAAGCTGGGGAAGACAGGGCTCATCACACCTTACAGGGCACGGCCCGCCGCTGAGGGGACCCAGGGCCTTGGAGACAGGAACTGAGGCAGAGGCTGTGGGAAATGCTGCTGCTGGACCTGTTCCCAGGGCTTGCTCAGTCTGCCTTCTAATACTACCCAGGACCACCCGCCTCGGGAGGCGCTGCCCACAGAGGCCTGGGCACACCCAGAGTGAGGAAGTGCCTCACAGAGACAGCCACAGGTCACCCCAATGGAGGGAGTCTCTCAGCGGCCGCACCCTCTTCTCAGAGGGGCAAGCTGACAAGTTCAGGCATCGCAGTCAGGGAAATCAGAATCCACACTTATCAAACTTCAGAGCATCACAACGTGTTTCTTCTGTGTTGACGGCTCTCCTGCCACCTGTCGTCCTCAGTCACTCGACGATGGTTTAGCTGTTCTTCCCATCTTCAATCTCATACACATGTGAGAAAACATTTGACATGTGTTGCTTTGCTTTGGAGTCTTATACACAATAATAATCTGCAGCATTGGGTTTTATTATACAACTTGATTTACTTTATTTGTGTGTGTGTGCCGTGTGTGTGTGTGTGTGTGTGTGTGTGTGTGTGTGTGTGCGTGTGTGCGTGTATATGGATGTGTGCTTGGTGGCCAGTGGACAATGGCTGGTGTCCTGCTCCATCACTCACCCTCATGGTCTCTCAAGACAAGGTTTCTCCTGAGACGTGGAGCCAGGCTGACAGGCAGCAGGTCCCAGTGGTCCTGCTGCCTCCGCCTCTCTTAGCACTGCTGTGACAGGTGCGTGGAAAGAGCCGGCTTTTCAGGTGGGCTCTCGAGATTAGAACTCCTCGAGTCCTCATAGGGTCCAGTAGCTACTCTTAGCCACTGACTTGTTTATTTTGGGGGGGTTGTTTTTCAAGACAAAGTTTCTCTGTGTAGCCCTGGCTGTCCTGGACTCTCTTTGTAGACCAGGCTGGCCTCAAATTCACAGTGATCTGCCTGCCTCTGCCTCCCCGAGTGGTGAGATTATGGAGGTGTGCCACTGTGCCCAGCCACTGTCTTGATTCTTAGTGGGAATACTTTTGAGATGTAATTTTGTCAAGCAGACAGCAAACAGTTGAGAAACAGGTTTTGCCGACTCCTTTGGAGGGCAGCTTAGCCGTTCACCATAGGTGTCTCTTATTTTTCTCTCTTTTGTCTTTGTCTGGTGGGGTCCAGTTGTCTATCTCTTTGCTCTCACAGCGATGGAGAGAACACTCCCTCTTGGCATGCTCTCAGGGATCTGCAGCTGCCTGTTTTGGGGACAGACACTGGAAGCAGAGCGGCCAGAGGCTGAGCAAGCACCACCACTGAATTCTCTATTCTCTACTCCCCCAACCCCGTTACCCCAGTCCTTCAGTGCCCCTCCCTGTGAGTAGTGGGGAGATCTCTTTCTCTACCCTTGGCTACGCTGCACATGCTTGCACGCCCGCCCTCTGCTGCCACATTCCTGGACAATGACAGGCATGCAATCATGCCCCCTGAGCTTCTGGAAACACTGACCACCATTTCATTGGTGGTGACGCTGATTTTGCTCTTACCTAGTGAACATCCACATTTTAAGTTCTCATGCTCTGAGTGGTCTTTTTATTATCATCAAAATATAGCCTTGGGCTGATCTCACGGTACTGTTTGTCTTAAAGAAGTTGTAAGTCTTGATGTCATGGCATTTGGTGATGTTTAGCTAAACTGTCAATGTGACCAACCAGAGGCCACCTAGGAAGAGAAATCAGCACAGGAATTGTTTAGGTCAGGCTGGCCTGTGGGTAGAGTTGTGGGGTTGTCTTGATTAACTGATGTAGGGTGATGAGCCCACTGTAGGCGGCACCATTCCCTGGGTAGGTGGCCCGCCCTGCATGAGGAAATTAGCTAAGAACCAGCCTGTGAGTCAGTGAGCAAGCCGGCAAGCAGCAGCCTCCCACGGTTCTGGTCTTCAGGTTCCTTCCTTATCCCCGCCCTGACCTCCCTCAATGACTCGGAAGTATAAGCTGAAATAAAACCTTTTCCCCCTTAATTTGCTTTTTATCAGAGTTTCATCTCAGTGACAGAAAGGAAATTAGAATGCTGTCTATCACTGTGTGCCAGGCTGTAACTCCTATAAGCCAGGAGCTTAGTTCTGTCCCAGGGAGATTTGGTAAATGCTGTTCTGCTTCTGGAGCAAGCGTGGTGGTTTTACACACTGACAAGTCCTTCAGCGCTGTCACCAAACCTTCAGAAACTCAGGTCATCTGGGTGATGAGAGCCATGGTGCTCCCTACCCCCCCAGATGATGGACCAGGCGGCCGCTCAGGGGATCTGAAGTGCACACAACAGTGTGTAGAGTACACAGTCAGTGTGTAGAGTACACAGTCAGTGTGTAGAGTACACAGTCAGTGTGTAGAGTACACAGTCAGTATGCACTTTTTTCTTTTAAAAGTCTTTTCCATTCATTGGAAGTAAAAATCCCCAAGCATGGGCGCCTAGCAACAGCTTGTTCCCAACAGCAGAAACATTGGCTTATGCAGTGCTCATTTCCTTATGTAGCTTTCATTCTCTTCAACAGAGAACAGCACTTCCTCCTTCCCTCCCTCTACCCATCAGGGTTGTATTGAGGTCCAGAAGGAAACTGAGGAAAAGCACATATTAAGTGAAGCCCAGATTAAGTGAAAAGCCTCACCGCCATCCATGGCCACTCATGATAGTCATTCACATATATCATTGATTAGGATGGTCACTCACAAACAGCCCTAGCTCAGCGCTGAGAACCCAGTCTGCAGTCTGCGTCACAGGAACGGCTGAGCAGCAAGCACTAAGCTCAGTGTTCCGTGCATCCTCTTGTTTGGTGTCTACAGAGAAGGACGCCACCTGGCTGTCCCTGCCAGCTTAAGAAGGGTGCTCACACTCTGACGAAGACTCGGACTGTGTTAGGGCTGTGCACAGTCTGCATGCAGCTGGCGGCATCCACTGCCCATCTGAAGAGTCTTGTCAGAACTTGTTATGTGACCACAGAGCTCACACCTTTGCTTAAGTTAGTCACTTCCTGTTACTCTGACAAAATACTTGATGTGAGCAACTTCATGGAAGGAAGGTTCGTTTTGGATTGCAGTGTCCAGCCTGTGGTCTCTTGGCTCGCTTGCTTTTTAAGCCTGTGTGAGGCAGAATGTCATGGCAGAAGAGCCTTACAGAAGGAGAGCTGCAAACTCATGACACACAGGAAGGGCACAGGGAGGAGAGAGAGGAAGACATGGCACTCTTATCGTCCAAGAGCACATATTACTCGTCTACTATGACTAGATTGTGTCTCCAGAGGTTTCCGCTGCCTCGCAGCCATGTCACCAGACCCACTGAGCCTTCACTACAGCAACTTCCGGGGGAAAGTTCCGACCCAACCCTAACACTTGTGCACACATGTGCAGCTCTGTGTGCCATTCCTCAGGAAGGAGCGATTTCACGTCTGAAGCAGGCTCTCTCACTGGGATCTAGGACTGGCTTGACCACTGAGTGCTAGGCCACTGAGTCCCAGGAATCCTCCTGTAGCACAACAGTCTCCTTACGTGGGTGCTGGGGACCGAATCAGGTCCTCCTGACAGGTGCTTCCTAACACTTGGAGAAGCCAGTATCTGCAAGAATACTGTAAGGGTTTCTGTGGGTGCCTCCTTGCTTAGGACATATTTTCTTCTTCATCTCTTCATAAGCTAAATTCTGAGTCTCACTGGGAATGTTCCTCTCTCAGTCAAGTGTCACAGTCACGGCTCCCTCAACATCATTATGGCAACAATAGCCAGAAAAAGCAGAGACCAATGAATAATGCAAAGAGCTTGAAAATGCCACACCCATGCTGGGCTGTCCCAGGAGCCCTGGCAAAGGTCAAAATCCCAGCCTTGCTTACAGGCTTGATAATGTGCAAACCCACACTCCCACTGTAGACGCCCAAAGCAGCTGGGCTTTAACGTTGGCATTTGCAGCCAAGTCAGATCTTGCTTGCCTTCTGTTCCATTACCACCTTCGGTCACACAGGGACACTCAACAGTTGCTTTTGTAGTTTAATCCGGAAATCAATAGCTCACAGCAATGGTGCAAGGTCAGCAAGCCTTTCCCAATAATCCTCCCCGGCACCTGCCACAGCATCCGTGCCTCTGGTAAAGATGCTCACGGCTCAGTCGGCAGAGCACCGACAAGGACCCAGAATGGAGCTCCAGAACCAAGATAAAAAGCTGAACAGGATGGTCCATGCTTTCACCCCAGCACCCAGAAAGCAGAGACAGAGGTTTGCTGGAGCAGGCCGGTGGCTAGCCTGGCTGGAAGAGTGTGCTCTGGGTAAAAGTAAGAGACCGTCTCCAAAATCCAGGAAGACAGTCTTGAGAAAAGACATCTGGGGTTGAACTCTGGCCTCCATGCATCCATCGGTGCCCATTTGTATGTGGCACACACAACTACACACCACCACCACCACCACCACCACCACCACCACCACCACCACCACCACCACCACAACCTCTTGTCAGAGCTTAAATTTGGGAGCTAACAGGTATCCAGTCCTAGCACCTGAGAGGCAGGGGCTCACTGTAAATTTGAGGCAAGTCTATACTATACCGAGCTCTGGCTTCAGCTGCATGGTGAGGCTGTCTGAAGAGCAGCAACAATGATAAAACCAAAGAGCAGCAATGGGAGAACAAAACAACCACTCCCCTGCAGCGCCAACACTGCCCAGACCTAAGGCGCATGCTGGGTCTCATCCTTAGTTTCTGCACTGGCAAAACCAAGAAACTGAGGGTGCTGGATGAGGAACAGCGGGCTGCTTTCCCCTGAGCACGGGAAAGGCGGCCGCTGTCTCCAGGAGTGAGCAAACGCGCTCTGCTGAGCAGAGCCTTTGGGACTCACCTTGAGCCTGTCATCACCGTCAAGCATCCAGAAGTGCTGGCAAGGAAGCTGGAGTGTCCGGCAATGTTAGAGACACAGGGTGTCGCTGGGAAAATCAAAGCTCTGTGAAGTTTATGGATCATGCTAGCTAGGAAAACACTCTGCCCTGAAAGGGGGCTGGTTCTGCTGAAAGGGGGTGCAAATCCACTGAAACAGGGGCTCATATCTGCTCTAGAGAGGCCTCATCTGCTCTAAGATGCAGCTCATGTTCCCAGTGTTGAAATGTGCTGATGAATATCTTCACTTCACTCGACAAATCTCTCAAAGCTCTGGTGTTTGGTTTGTGGTGCTCCAGTGGAAGCAGGGGCGAGAAGACCCCACACTGATTTCATGGATGTTAAGGTCTAGACAGGACTTGCTTGCAAATAAGCATACTAAGAGTCCACACAGACAGACACGGGAGGTGTCATGGTTTGAATACAATGTTCCTCGTGGCCTCATGTGTTTGAACACTCCATCTCCAGCTGGGGGTGCTGTGTTATAGACCTTCTAGGAGAGCTGGGGCCAGCTGGAGGAACTGGGCTTCTAGGGGCAGATCTTGGGGTTGTAGCTCTGCGCTATAACCATCCGTGCAGATAATGGGGCGTCCTGGCTCCTGGTCCCCTCTTCTGTGCCTTCCCAGCATGGTGAACTCCAGAACCATGAGCTGAGAGGACCCTTCCTTCCCTCATTTGCTGCTGTGAGGTGTGCTATCAGTGTGGAAAAAACAATGGATACAGATATGAGCAGATATAGTCAGGAGACAGAGGGTCAGTGCTCGAATGGCAGAGCAGCCTTCTGTGGGTTCTGAGGGGTACAGTGAAGGCAGGGGAGAGGGGAGAGGTGAACATCACAGCAAGAAGTGCAGTTAAGACAAACAGGAGGCAGGGCAAGGGGTGGAATCACATAGGAGGGCTGAGGCCATGCTGAGGAGGGAGGAGAGAGAACAAGAGAAGAGCCACACTGGGGAAGAGGCGACGCAAAGCTGGAGACACCTTCACTGAAGACAGGTGGGGCTCACTGTCAGCCAGAACACCTGCATGGACAGGTGACATCCTGAGGCTCACTGTCAGTCAGAACATCTGCATGGACAGCTGGCTGGGACTCACTGTCAGGCACTCATTCAGGCACACTGAATGGTGTGTGTGTGCGCGTGTGCGTGTGTGCTGAATCCACAGGACCACTTCCACAGGAATGTACCCTCACTGAAGCAGACTACCCATTATGCAGTGAGTACGGAAACCTATGCGTCAAAGCACCAAGGTACAAATGGACACGGCGCTTGTAAGGGAAGACAAAAGCGAGTGTGTGTTACTAGCGGGTGTGTCTGCCTGTGCGTGAGGCTGTAATTAAAGTGCGCTTGAAGCCAACGCTAATGCACTGGCAGTTTCTCTTCACCACTTGGCAAATTCTGTGTCTCAAAATCAAAGAAGGAAGTAAAGGTGCATGAGGGGAGGGGGAGGCCGGGTTATGGCACTGAAATGACTCAGCTCCACTAAGAGAGAGTTCACAGTGAGGCTAGGAGGATCAGGTCAGGCGGGAAGCTGGATCTGAGTAGCTGCTTGCATGTGTGTGTGTGTGTGTGTGTGTAGGTCTTTCACTCTCTCTCTCCCCCCCTCTGTGTGTGTGTGTGTAATTTTCTCATCACAGACTCAGGCAGCCCAGGCTGGCCTCCGTCTCTCTATGTGGCAGAGGATGACCTGAGCTTCTGGTCCTCCTGCCCCAAGCCCCTAAGTTCTCAGATCACAAGTGTGAGTTAGCTCACCTTCCGTGTTCTTAACACTGTTCTAGAACGCCCCACCCGTGTCTCCCGTCAATGATGAGGACAGTTGTTAGTGGGGGGACAAGCCCAGCTGTAATGAAGGCCTGTGTGGTGTGGGCACTGTGCACACTCTAGCCTCTAGAGGCAGAGCTTCCTGTTTTCACAGGCATGGCACCGAGACGCTGAGGCCTAGAGAGAGGAACTTGACGAAATATGCGTAGAAGTAGAGGCCCAAACCTCGGAAGCCTGTTTTCTGCTCATGTGGTTAAGGGGCCATTTTAAATTCTGAAGGCTTTTTGTTTTGTTTTGTTTTGTTTTTGTTATTTGTTTTGGGTTTTTTTGCTTTTGTTTTTGTTTTTATGCTAGAAAGAGGCAAGTGTGAAGTGTAAAGCCATGGGGAGAGGACACAATTGGAGCCATTGCATATTTGTGTGAGAACGCCCTTATGAGCCCCTGCACCGTGTGACGAATCCACGCCGACTGTTTAAGCGTGTAAAACAAAGCTTCCATTCAGGCTGGCTGTGTCAGGTAGGGGCACCTGCCCAGCACACACACGACATCCTGGGAGGCTCTGTGTATCCATCAGAACTGAAAGCCCAGATGGCTGTGTCTCTGGGTGAGGGAGCTGAGGAGCAAAGCTGTGTTTCCCAGGTTCACCCGGAGCCAGTGGCCCAGACACCGGGGCTCCAGCTCAGTCTCTCAGTGTTCACTAAAACACCATTCGATTTACACCAGCCTGACACTGCGGCAGAAGCCTGAAATCCCCGAACTTTGGAGGAGCATCCGTCTAAGACATCCCGAGCAGTACTCCCTTGTCTCTAAACAAACAAATGAACGCACAAGTGTGTATCAGCCTCAGAAAGGGCGTGACTGTGCTGAGGAAGGAGGGCCCAGGGCACGGGAGCTGGGTCACTCCTCAGGACACAGCGGCTCTCCACGCTGGACCACCACTGCCCTGGTGCCTGGCATTTTGGAACATGGCCTAGTGTGCACAAGAGGCTGAAGTGACACAAACACACACATGCACACCTTGTGGAGATGCTGAGAGGGGCCGTATCCACAGCTGCACTCCGCCATCCCGCGTGAGCACAATCCTCGCTCCAGCCTCCCTTGCAGGTCGGCACCCGAGTCTCTGCCATCTTCCCTCAGGCTTGCCATTAAGCCCAAGGGTCACCGGGACCCAGGAGAAAGGCTGGGCGTGTTACAGGACTGAAAGCTCGGTTCTGGGGAGGGAGAGACAGGTGATTCCCGGCCACTCCCCCGGACAAATCCATCATTTCCAGGCTCAGTAGCTGGGAAGCAACTGAGAAAAACATCTGAGGTCATGAGGTCAGCCTCCGGCCTCCATGTGCACACGTGCGCGCTCGCGCGCGCGTGCACACACACACACACACACACACACACACGAGCACGCACACACGTGCACACACTTACACTCACGCGTGCACACACATACACACACACTGTATACACTGTTGGGCACAGAGACCACGCACGGCACAGCAGCCTCATGAAGCTCCGCCTCTCTTTAACCCCACCCTGCTGTCCTCCTCACCACCCTGTCTCTGCGGCGTGTGGACAGGTGCCAGTGATGGACAAGACATCTGTCAAGGGCCTGGCCTTTGACCCCACTTCTCAGACTTCCCGGGGACAATTAAGTCCCCTTCCTCCATGTCCATGCAGAAGGACAATTACTTTGTATTTTCCCCACTCCGGTAACCAGGCAACTGACAGCCTTTGCACACAATGAAAACCTCCTAATGCCTCTCTCTGATTCATGTCAGTGTGCAGGCAAGTAGGGGGCTGACTCATAGGGACTTCCTGAGAGGGGCAATTAGGGCCCGACTTCTAGAACACTCATCATCCCCCAGGTATCGGCTGAGGTGGGGATGGATGTGGAGTCTCGGACTTTGAAGGCTCTGGGCAATAGGATGAGGCTCTGCCCTGCCCAGGAAGCGGGAAGCTCCGGTCCTCACTCTGCCCCATAACCCTCTAGTCTTTTGACCTTTGACCTACCTCTCCACCAGCTCCTCAGGTGTAAATGAGGATGGCAGTGTAGATGCCCCCTCAGATTCCCTCCAGGGTTCCCCAAGAAGGGCTGCAGGCACCAGGAAAGTTCATCGCGCATCTCTTACAGATTTTGAAGACAATATTGATGCAGTTTTTCCTTTTAAATGAAGAAAACTGGTTCCTAGTGAGGGCATCAGACCTCCTAAGCAAGCATCTCCTAAAGTCAAGGAAGGCAGACAGATGTCACGCGCTGCTCCTTTTTCAAGGGGGATCAATGTATGCCACAGAGGCAGACACGGCTAGGCTGGGCTTGCTGGGCATCCATAGCTGCATGTGAGGACAGGCTGCGGTGACAAGGAAGGCAGGATTTGTTTCAGCTCATGGTTTTGAGGTGCAACCCATCATGCTGGGGAGGGCATGGGGCAGAGTCTGCACCCACAGGCATCAGCTTTCTCCTGTCTTCAGTACAGGACTCCCATCTATAGAATGGCGCTACTCACTTCCGGACCTTCTCACGCAGTCACTAGAATCTGCAGATTCCCTCTCCGACGTGCCCAGTCGTTCGTTCACTTTCCTGTTGATTCCCAGTCTCTGGAGAGTGTAGTGACATGGGCCACTGCGCCCCTCAGCCTGTCTCACCTCCAGCTCACCTCCAGCTCACGCCCCTGTAAGCGCCCACCTCCACCTACAGCCAGCCAGCCTGCTGTACCCGGGATAGTCCCAGTTCTACTCTGCACACACGAAACACTGACAACCAGACATTCGTGACTTGAAGGCAAGAAAAGGCATGTCTCTTCATGCCAGGAAAGTCAGCCGGTGTCCTTTGTACCTCCAGAAATGGAAGCCAGGGCCTTGCCTGTAGCAGCAAATGCTGTACTCCTGAACCACGTGGCCAAGCTTTGCTTTTCTTTTGTTTGCTTGTAAGACAGAGTCTATGCAGCCTAGGCTAGCTTCAGCTTCCCACAGTCCTGCTTTTGTCAGCAGAGTGTTGGAACTGCAAGTGCCCCCAGTCTCATCTGGCCTGGCTTACATTTGACCTCAGCCTAGTTCAGAAATAATTTGAAATAGTTCATAAAACATGCAAAAACAATGATATAAACTTAAACAAGGGACAATTAAGACCAGGAAAATAACGGAAATAATGATGAAAATGCAGAGCAACTGAGGTGTGTTTGCTGTGAAGCTCCTGAAGAGTTACAGAGCACAGACTGTGCCAGCGGCTGGTTTCGCTGGCAGCCAAAATTAGAGGTTAATGGAGGACCTGGGGTGTCACTCAGGGGTTGGGCACTTCCCTGCTGTGCGTGAGGCCCTAGGTTCAAACCCCAAACCTCAGCATGGGATGGAGTTTCACAGCCCTCCCAAGTAAGAATAAAGTTCTGACTTTGTGTGTGTGCAAAATGATGGCATGATGCTACACAGGGCACATAAGGTGAGAAGTCCAAGAAAGACGAGAGTGGTCCAGGAGCAAGAGGAGACCTTGAGCAGTCTAGGGCTGCTCTTCTATTCATGTGGAGCTTCAAGGGAACCTCATTATTCTTCAGACAGAACCTTTCCTGACCGAGATGGGAAAGGCTCACGTCAGGAAGCCTGCCTCGGAAGGGCCACCAGACGCTGGGGAACAAGGAGGACCCTGGAAGGTACCAGAATCTTGTTTTGCAAACCAGCTGGAGTGCAGACATTTCCTAGGGACAGCTGTCATCCCTGTTTCCATCCCTGTCTCCCTTTCAGCCCCACCCCTCCCCTCCTCATCCCACTTCCCATCCTCATCCCCACCCACCCCCTTTCATCTCCCCATTCTGGTCCCCATACCCTCATCCCCATCCTCCATTTCTGTTCCCACCCCCGTTTCTAATCTCTACCTCCATCCTCCTCGTCTCCATCCCACCCTCCACACGTATTCCTGGATGCTGTCACTGAACAGTTGCCATCTTCCAGGCATTTGATTAAACGCAGTGATTTTTGGTGACTTCGTAGTTTCTTACTTCACCTTTACTGAGGCGTGATTATCAAAAATTGTGTGTATTGAGGTGCACAATGTGATGTTTTTGTATGTATGCAGGAAGAACTGCAATTGCACTCAGCAGAACATCTGTCTCCTGTCACAGTTGCTCGTGTGTGTATGTATAGTGTGTGGGGGTGTGCATGTGGGGGGGTATGTGCATGTGTGTGTGTGTGGTGAGCATGGATTACATCCATTTCCTTACCAAATCTCAAACACACACCACATTGTCACTGACTGAAGACTATGTTGGTGACGCAGAATCCATCATAACTACAATCAACATGAACTTGCTCACCTTAGAACTCAGAGCCTGTTCCACTGACCAGCTTCTCCGCACCACTCGGCCCCGGGATACAGTGAAGCAAGGTGAGGTGTGGCGACACAGGCCTGCGATCCGGCCCTGGGAGGCTGGTGCAGGAGGATTGGAAGTTACTTGCCAACATGGATTACACAGTGAGACCCTGCCCCCCTGCCCTAAAGTCTTAGCTTTCCCATGCTCCATTTCCTGCAGTAGGACAGCTGTGATTTGAGCTCAGGTGAGTCTAGTTCAAGTCCCTGCTTTTAAGTCCATGGCGTTTGCTGCCTGTTAGCTTCACAACCTCTAACACCAAAGGTGAAACCTGAGCACGCACTTCGGTGTGTCTCTTCCATAACAAAGAGATATTGTGCCCATTCTGAAACTGTCGAGCACACGGATTTTAGAGAACAAGAGAGCTACATAAGGAACAAGCAGTACATTCTTTTTAAAGTTACTTTTAAATATTTCTATAAACTTGACCATAAAAACTTGCAAATAAGTAAAAATACCACACACCAAAACTAACCAGCCCCAAAGTCCACACAACTTAATGAACTTACACATTTTCCGTATCATATATAAACACGTAAAGTGTCTTCCTTACACCCAATCTTTACACACCTGCAATCTTTTGCTGTCACTATTGTTAGAGCAATGTGTCATCAGTATTTTTTTGGTCCTGGTTTGCTCATTTGAGACAAAGTGACCTGTAGATCTGGCTGCTGGGAGCTCGCTGGGGCCGAGCCTTGCTCTGTGTTACACACCGTGGTGGGCACGTGGTGCGGGTTTGCTCCCAATAAACAATGGAGGTTAGGTCTCAGTCTCCCCCGCCCCCTCAGGTAAAGGCTTTGGTGATGAATGAGCAGGCGAGACTCTAGTCTACTCAAATTCAGATGGAAAATAATCAAAGTTGAGACATTTGGGTATTTTGTTTGCTTTTTAGAAATTATGCTTATTTGTTTGTCTATTTATTGCGGGGATGTGTGCACGCATACAAAAACATGTGTCCTTGCAATCCACAGCATTCACGTGGAGGTCAGAGGGCAACGGGTGGAGGTTAGTTCTTTCACCATGAAGGTTTGGGATAGAATTCAGGACCTCAGTGTTGGCAGCCGGCGTGTTTATTCTCTGAGCCATAGTGCCAGCCCAAAGGACACAGTCTGCTTATTTGGCTAATTATCTAGTTATCTATGGATATAGGCGTAGGTCTAGAGCCATGTATGTGCGTAGGTGTCATCTATCTATCATCCATCCATCTATCCATCCATCTATCCATCCATCCATCTATCCAT
>NW_026593947.1:2575313-2594614 GCF_907164565.1 Psammomys obesus
ATCCATCCATCTATCCATCCATCTATCCATCCATCTATCCATCCATCTATCCATCCATCCATCTATCCATCCATCTATCCATCCATCCATCCATCCATCCATCCATCCATCTATCCATCCATCCATCCATCCATCTATCCATCCATCCATCCATCTATCTATCTACCTATCATCCCTCTATCTCTCATCTATGTGTGTGCCTGCACACGTGACATGGTGCACATGTGGAGGTCAGAGGGCAGCTCTCAGGATTAGGTTCTCTTCTACACCTTGGGATGAAGTGGATGAGTATATGAGCACCACAAATGGGACTCCTTAGGTTATAAAATAATAGACATGAAGCTGGGCGGTTTATTAAGAGCGGGGTGAGAGAATAAGAGCTACGTTATTGGAGGCACTTCAGACCTGTTAGCGCCTTTTCACGTCTAATAACCGGAAGGCAGTGCCCTGGTTGTCCCAGCCCTTACACTTGCTTCTGTGAGCTGCCTGAGGTGGCCGTGGGGAGCCAGGACAGAAGCGCCCGCTGCCTCCGAGCCCAGTCTCACCCTCTCTGCTCTGGTACAGGGGAAGGCCTTGAATGCCAGCCCGAGAACGTTTGACGGCGAGACCCGCCTTGCCCCTCTGAAGGCAGGTCCGGACTCTCCCTGAGTAGCTCTGAGCCTCAGTCCCAGTGGGCGGAAGGCAGCTGGGTCCCAATGTTCTCTGCCTTCGAGGCATAATTTTAGCTTAATGAGCGATCCAACGTGGGCATTAAAAAGTCTCACTAGAGCACCCCTGGGAGGTCTGAAGGAAGGCGGTGTGCTGACAGGCAGCCCTGGAAGTGCTCTGCCCTTAGCCGCTCTGACACGTGAAGGGAAGTGATCAGAGCAAGAGGAGAAACGTGGGGCCTCAAGAGGGTCCTGGAAGCGAAGGGACTGCGTTCAATGCTTATGCATGCACTGCATTCTTACTCTATGGATTAAGAAAGTAGAGATTCAGTTTCTTCCATGTCTTTAAATTCACAGTCGAGGAAAACAGGAGGAGAGGCAGATGACTGCACAGTTTATGTAACATTTAACGCAGAAGGTGACAAAGGGATCCATCCAGAACCACGTGAGCCTTGTGCTGCGTGGTTGCTTCTCTAAACTCTGAAGCGAAGGTTTAGTAAGAATCATTTCCCTAGAGGTGAGGCGCTTGTAGAACCTGAGGACATGCACCAACTCTTCCGGCTTTCACTCATATAAAGAATCCATATTTAAACTGTGTGTGAGTGTGTGTATGTGTGTGTGTGTGGGTGAGAGAGAGAGAGAGAGAGAGAGAGAGAGAGAGAGACACTAAGGATCTCATGTTGGCTTTGAACTTGCTATATAGAAAAAACTGGCCTTGAACTGTCAGTCCCCCGGCCTCCCCCTTTCTGTTACTGGAAATTCTAGGTGTGGATGGGACCCAGGGCCTCATGCTACACCAACATTCTTGTTAATAACTTGTAGTCCAGATGAAGCAGCTCCTGACCACTGCTGCTGCAGGAGGACATCAGGAATCTTCTTGTACATGAAGATTGGGAGAAAGAGCGGCCACTGGACAACTTTGTCAGTAAAGGAAAAATAGAAGTGAAAACCCTGGGCAGAGAGACAGCTCAGTAGTTAAGAGCACTGGGCGCTCTTGCAGAGGATGGGGTTAAATTCACAGCACACACCTGGCACACAGACGCACATGTAGGAAAACAGCCACACACATAAGAATGTGAGTAAAAAATTTAAGTTAAACAACAAACAGAAAGCTGTTGCAGACATGGCTTTTTGGATTTTACACTCCTGGGACTTGCTATGTGTGCTTGGAAGCGCTGAACAAATAAATAGAAACGGGTTATAGATGTTTTATAAAACTGACTAAATTTTTCACAATTAAGTTTGCATGAAGCATACTCTTGAGGAATGTAATTCTATTCTAAGCGAAGGGCATGATTTCCTGAAGGCGGGGCATTTGTCCCCACAGCCACGTGTCCAAGGTTACACGATGAAGGTGCAGAAGATGGTCCTTTTGCCTTGATCAGACCTCATCACATCTTTCGTGGCTAGTTTTGAAAATTGTCAAATGTGTCCTCTGAGAGTCAAGAGACAGGGAGGAGAGAGCAGGAAAATGCACAGTTTCTCGGCTTCCTCATTGTTGTTGAGGCATGACCTCACTAGAACAACCAGTATTCGGCAAGAATCGGTGTGCTTGGGGTATCCTGGAGGGCTGCATGACTCCCTGGCACACAGGAGCTGAGGGGGTAATACGGACTGTCAGCTCGCCTCTGGGCTCATGTGTGAAGCCTTTTCTTGATTAGCCTGATTAAGAAGGGTGGTAGCAGCTGGGACGTGGGAGGAAGCAAGCTGAGTGCCAGTGTGCCCCTTCTCCTCTTCCTGGCCGTGGGCACAGTGTCACCAGCTGTCTGGTGCTCCTGCCATGAGGCCTTGCCCCACCAAAAGGGTTCGTGTATCCTTGGACTGTGAGAAAGAATAAGTCTTTCTTCTCCTAAACTGCTTCTTGTCGGGTATCTGGTCACGCAGAAGGCAGTAAGCATGCTGCCTTGCTCTTGTCATCTCCTTTGGGTTGTGGGTCAGCAGCAGGGTCCTCTGATGCCTGTTCGTCCTGTCACGGTTTGTTCTTATAGCTCTGCATACGGTTAAACCTCTCTGGCAGTGCACACAACTGCCAGTGTGTCCCTTGTGTTAGAGTTCAGGTAGAAAATTCCCCCCTAAGATGCAGGTGTTGAAGGCTGGACCACCAGCCTTCACCAACAGGAGGACGGTAGGTCCTTAGGGTGTGCCCGTGGGTGGAATACTGGGGTGCTGGCTCTCCCCTCTCTCCTCTATGGTGGTGGGGGGCAGGTCTCCTGTGTCATGCTTCCTCGGTGACACGCTGTGATCCTGCCCGCTCACCACGACACGATCAAATGATGTAAACTGAAACCTGGGAACCACGAGCCCGCAGAAACCTTCCTCTCTCTGGGTTGTTTGATCCTAGGTATTTCATCCCAGCAGCTGCGCACTGACTTAAGAGTTCACATTTGAGAGTGAGGCAGGTGGGCAGGGTTAGGAAACACATGTTGAGCAGGGAGCTCTGCCTGGGGGTGGGTGCTTGCCTGGTGTGTGAGGCAGGGCTGGATCCAACAGCCACCCTGACTGATGGACTAACCAACTAACTGAAACTGAACGTACACCCACCTAAGGCCCAGTAACGCACGGCAGGGAACTTCTTCCAGAACACAGAACAGCTCCAGGCACCCGTCACCCGAACATGACTTCTCACACGGGCTTTAATGGTGCGAGGAAAATACCGACCATACTGACCCACATGGATGTCAGTGTGTCTGCCAGCAGGGTCTGTTAAATGAGGCCTCTGAACAGAGGGGACAGAGGACAAGGTTATACGGTGGTGGATCCGAAAGAATGCTGACATGGAGCTTCCCACGGACCTAACCCGTCTCTCCCAGGAGTGGTAAAGCCATATGGTTAGTTTCACATTTGTGGCATCTTTAGTGGTTTTTTCCCCACCTGGATGCCAAGAACTTGCAGCAATTCTTCTTTTGATTAACATGACAGTTGGCTTTGATTGCTTGCTGAACACAACTTACAGTCACCCAGAAAGAGTCTCAGGGAGAGCACGTCTAACCAAGCTGTGCGCCAGCGTGTCTGTGAAGGATACCTTGAAGTCAAGTGTGAGTGTGTTTGCAAAGGATGCCCTGATGTCAAGTGTGAGTCTGTGAAGGATGCCCTGATGTTAATCGATAAGGGAAGAGCCCACTGCGAGCAGCGCCATTCCCTAGAAAGGAGCCCTGAGCTAGGTAAGAGAGGGCCTGGCACTGGCATGTACGCATGTATTTCTCTTTGTTTTTGACTGGGATGGGATGTGACTAGATGTTCTAACTTTCTGCTGCCTTCACCTACCTGCTATGACGTGTTGTAACCAGAATTGTGAGCTAAAATAAAGCGCTTCTTCTCTAACCTGACTTTTATCAGGATATTTTATCTCTGTAGCAGAAACGAAACTGGGCTGGTTACTGAGTTCTTGCTGCCTTCTCCTGGCCTGGGTCCTCACTAGCCAAAGTTCTTCAGAATGCTGGCAATCCACACCTACTCCTCATCATTCCACTCTGCCACACCACTCATCCAAAGCACCTGCAGCTAACCGTGACAACAAGAAGATGTTCACAAATGGAGAAAATTTCACCGCAAAAACTCCGGAAGGTGTGAGCTCAAAATGAAGGGCAGGATATTAGTAAGAACCGTTAGCAATTTTGGAATTTTTAAGGAACACGTCTGTAAACATTTCAAATGTACAAAACATATTTTTAACTTTAGAAAATCTCTTTGTATGTCATTATATTTTAAATTAACTGTGACCACTTTAAGTATTTCCAGTGAGAAGATATTTATATTATGGTGGTTTGAATGATAGGTGTCCTTTGTAGACTCTGGTATTCGAACAATTGACCTTCAGTTTGTGACTCTGTTTTGGGAGGACTGTGGAAGTTTCAGGACACAAGGCCTAGCTGAGGAAACGTGTCAGCAGAAAGGGGCTTTGAGGCTTGCAGCACCCACCCTCTCCCGTGTGATGAACTGTAGCCAGCTTCCTGCTCTGGCTGCCACGCCTTCCCTTACCAGCATGGACTTCCTCTCTGAACCACATGGCCCCTGTAAGACTGACAGAATGCATGAAGCCAGAGCGCAGACACACTGGTCCATTTCCCCAGCCAGGACTCTCACAGCCCAGAGTCACACATCTGGAGGAGGGGAGGGGAGATGGCCACACCGCTCAGGCCCCGAAATCTGCCTCAGCCTCACCAGATCACCAGAAATTGATGCTGATCAGCCCAATGTCGCCAGCCCCTCACCGGTCACACACTAGAACAGATACCATCGACAGCTCGCACCTCACTGCTCCCTCTCCATACTGGGATGGACTTATTAAAACACATCACTGTCCAGCTGTGTAACATCTTTCCATCTCGGTTAGATGAGTGATGACTGCTTGTCACCGCTTCTGACAAGAATGGGCCCTTTGCTGTCTGCTGTCTAGGTCAAGAAGCCAAGAAAGGCCACCGACCGTGCGGGCGCCGTGCCCTCCAGCTTCAGCGGGTCCTGCCCCACAGGCTGTGTGGTCTGAACAGTTCACCCTGCGCTTGCTCTTACCATGCCTGTGAGCTTTGGAACTCAAATTGCTTCTTAAAAATCATGAACGAGGGTGAGGTGTGCTAGTCAGGGCTCTCTAAGGGAAGAGAACTGGTGAGATGAATGTGTGTGAACAGGGAGATTATTAAGTGTTCTGGGTAGTCTAACAATGGCTGTCTCCCACTCGAAAGGCTGAGCACTGGGCTGAGTTCAGGCCCTGAGGCTGCAGCTCTTGGCAGCCACAGTCCGGCACTGAAGGCCCAGAGGATTCCTGGAGGATTCCTGGAGGATTCCTGGAGGATTCCTGGAGGATTCCCAGGGAGCTGCTGGTCTTTAGTTCATGCTGGGAGTGGGAAGAGGCTGGTTAATTTGACAACCAAGATTAGCCTTCACCGAGGTCATTAAAGAGTTCCAAATGTGGGGCTGCGGTGGCGGCTTTGGGTAAAGGGCTTGTTAAGCAAATCTGAGGCACTGAGTTTGGGTCCCCAGAACCTACAGAAAAGCACAGGCATCTGGAATCTCAGAGGATCCCTGTGGAGAAATGGGAAGCAAACAGGATCATTGGAAGCTGGAGGGAAGCCAGAGTGGCTTATGTCAGACACACCCTGTCTCAGACAAGGTGGAGGGTGAGGATGGGGATCTAAAACTCGTCCTCTGACCTACACATGTGTACGTCGTGGTATGCTCTGTCTGTCTCTCTTTGTCTCTCTTTGTCTCTGTCTCTGTCTTTCTGTCTCTCTCTGACTCTGTCTCTCTCTCACCCAGAGCTGATTCTCCTCTGTAAGTGGGGAAACCGAGTCTGATAGGCTGGGAATTTGGGAGAAGCACAGAGGGGAGGGACTAGATCGAACCTGAATTCCTAGAGACCGCTCTCCATGCTCTTTCCTCTGATTAGACCGTCCATCCGTTTCTTTATAGCCCCACGGAACAGCCTTTCCCTACTTCCAAACAAAGTAAACAGAAATGGCAGTTCATGAACATCATGAGTGATGCAGGGCGTCACTCAGCACAGGCTGAGCTCTGTGCGGTGAAGGCCCCTGTGACATGCACTCAGGAGGCTCACCCCAACAGGCCCCCCAGACAGCTGCAGCCCAGGCTCACAGAGCTTTGGTCCAGGACACTCAGTTGTTTACATAATCACCATCTGCTCATTGCTCCCACTCCAGGACAGCTTTAGGAAACAGCCATGTTCTCTGGGAGACAACTCTGTTGGATACATGGTCCCTCCAGAAGATGACCTAAGAAGTCAGTGGGAAAGTTTCCTTAAAAAATCAGCAAGCAGCACAGCTAACTTGCACCATCTCGTCAGGCAGTGTCTGTGTTGTCTTCTATTGAACAGAAAGCACACACACTGAGAGCGGCCAGCAACCATGGGAGGTTCTGGAAACTTCCACTGGCCACTCACGCTGCCTACTGCACCCCGCCTCTCCTCTCCATCTCGCTCCTTCTCCAGAGCACTGTCATAGGGCTGCTGCCAATGCCTGCTCACCTCAGCATCTCCAGAATCCAGTACACGAGGTTCTGCCTGCCTGAAGATCTGCAGTGACGGACACAGAGCCATCCTCATGGGTGATGGTGAGCTGTGGGGAACTCAAGCAGCTCATGCTTCCTTCCTGGGACTCTGGAACACATTGAGCTCTCTCTGCTGACTTCCTGTTTTAGGCTACCACTGTCAGACTTGACCATGGACCCGTCTCATTCACCCTGGCTTGAAGTTTGCACATTTCCCCCAGAACTCCAGGTTTTCAATTTCACAAAACTTATATCTGTGCCTACAGCCTCAGCAAAGCCTTGGAAGAAGTGGGCGTTTTAAGAGCGGACACACTGTGAGAGCTGCCTCCCAGGGCAGACGTCAGGCTGAACCTGTGCAGGAGAAGTGTTTCATGGATGCTGCAATCAAAGCCCATCCCTGTTTCTGTGCCCTAAATGCCCGACAAGAAGAGAGGCAATGGAAAAGGGTTTTATTTTTTTCTCACAGTTTTAGGAGGTTCAGTCTATCATGGCAGATAAGGCCTGGGGGCTGCTGGTCACACCCACAACTGGGAGAGAGATGACTCGCATTCAGCTTTGTCCTTTGATTTCAGCCCAGGACCCTGAGTTTGCCACTGGCAGGATCTCCTCTCCCTGAGGAGCGCCGCTGGCCAGAGACAAGAAAGGTCGCAGGATGAGGGCAGAGAGTCACAGCTCCTGGGGCTCCTCCTATACTTCAAGGAGGACCAGGGAGCAAGGAGCTGCAGCTCTGTGGGTTTTCGCTCAGGGCTCTCTACAAGTGACACCAGCTCTGTTAGTGAGAAACATGGTTCGGCCACCCTGATGCCTGGATCTTGCTGTCATCTTCTCTAAAGTAAGGCGGTGACAGATGACCATCAGGCTTGACTGACAATAAAATTATATGATGTGTGTATTAACCACAGAGCCTTGTTCAGTCACCAGAGAAAACACCTCTGTTGTCTACGCTGACCTCTTCATGAGCCTGTGGTAATTATGGTAATGATGGTAAGTACCCTTGTGGGCCTCACAGCCCTAGGCTCTGCCCTCAATGCTGCTCATGGCGCAGCCCACTCGCTGCTGCAAACGGTCACACGAGGGAGTTTCCAGCACTGTCTCCTCAAGGGAGACAGCCTGTGGGGAAGCTGTGTGCTGCAGATAGGGACCCGGATATGGGACTGCGGCTCGCCTTTGCTCCTGTCCCACCAGGAAACCCCAGCCCTCTCATTTGCTGACCTTTCGCATTTCCAGTAACATGCCTCATTATCACACTGCTTAAAAACCTGAACATTTCAATAACCCGTCTAACCTTGAACTGAGGCAGGATTTGCAGCCTGGCTCCCTAGCGCAGAAGCTCGCAACCCTGACCTCCTGGCTGCCACTCTCCCCTGGTGGGGGGACCCACATTCGGAACTCCACACTGCAGCCAGTGTCCACTAGTTTCTTCACAAGCTTTGGTGAGGAGTCAGCTGTGCGTGCAGACACAGTGGCTGGCTCAGGGAACCTCTCATCCTGAAGGGCACTGCCACATGCCTGTGGCTGGCAAAGAGTGGCACGTGTGTTCCAGATGCCCCAGGGCACGCTCTCGGTCAGTGCCCACACTGACCCAGCTTGGACCTATCGGCAACAGGCCAGCAGGATGAGCGGCCTAGCTCTCGAGGCCTGTCCTCATCACCGCAGGCTCTGCCCCGTGTGCCGGGGGTGCCTCTTCCTCTACTGCACCTCGTCACACGCTCAGGGTCCTCCTGTCTGCCGCAGGCTGGCTCAAGCTCTCCTCTGTAAAGCTATTCAGATTTAGTCAGAGAACTTGGGGGGAGGGTGTGGCCTTCTCTGGCTGTTCCTTTCTTCCTCCATCCAGCTGGAGACATCAAACTTTCGGAGAGTGAGTGCCACTCAGTTCTCAAAGCGAGGTCCACAGCAGTTCATGGTATCAGAGCTGGGCTCTGACCCTGGACCAGCCTCCACGTGCAGTGAGGCACGGCCACAGGTAAGCAAGTTCCAGAGCAGGGCTGGGGAGATGGCTAAGTCAGGAGAGAGCTTTCCCTGCAAGCATGAGGACCTGAGTTCAATCAGCCTGCCTGCTCACTTTGTGCTCATGCACACTCTCGTGCCCTCGTGTGCACCCCTCACCCCTCACAGAACAGCCATGGAAGAAGCTGACCCTGTGTGCTTAGGATTCCAACAGGGTCCAGTCTGTACCTGTCTGCTCGAGGGCTGTGACCAGCTCCCACACACCCTGTGGCTCTGGCAGCACGACTTTGCCTTCTCGGCCTCACAGAGGTGGAATCAGAGACCCTGGCACTCTCCCCCACGGCTTCCCCAGCCACCCTCCGGGTCTCTCTCTGCTTGTGTGTGCAAATCTTGTGTTCTTAGTAGGACACCAGCTGGACTGCCCTGCAGCCTGCCTTAGTCAGCAACTCTGGGCTCCATCACTATCTGACAAACCTGTAGCTAAGGGAAGTCACAGTCCACGGCACGGTGTCATGCGCCACGACACTTGGAAATGACACAGTGACAGTACAGCACTCTCTATCCCCTTCAGCCTGTGTCCTCACACCTGAGGCCTCACAGAGCCAGGTCTGCACCTGGGGTCACAGCAGACCGCACTCCTGAAGCAGGACTCCAGGAAGGCCTGACCCCCTTCCCCACCCCACAGCCTGTGGCCGTGACTCTTCATTGTCTGATTGGCTGGATCCAGAATCACCCAGGAGACAAACCTCCCTCGTGCCTGTGAGGGGTTTCTAGATTGGGTTACCTGGGGTGAGAAGACTCACCCCTCCTCAGGACAGAAGCATCCTATAGGCTGAGGGCCTGGATGGAATAGAAGGCAGAAAGGGAGCTGAGCACCCAGCATGCACCTCTCTCTGCTTCCTGACTAGATCCAGTATGGCCAGCTGCCTCCCCCTCCTGCGAACCCCACGAATCCCCACCTCAGTGGACTGTGAGCCTCAAACCGTGAGCCAAATAAAGCCTTCCCACCTGAGGTTGCCTTTTGTCCGGTCGATGAGGAAAATCACTACTCTGCCTCCCAAACCATGAAGGAACCTCCTCTGAGGACAGCCGGGCCTTCTAACCGCTGTCTCGCCTGGGACCCCTGGACAATGGCTGGAGCTGACAAGCTCAGTGGGAGACACAGGAAGGGCGGTTCTGTGCCGGCCCAGGTGTCACTGCACGGCTGGGCTTGGCTGTGGCAGAGGTTCTGAGCATTGTCCTGTTATTTATTATGTTTCTGTTTTGCCAGTGCCCCTCTGTGTGCTGACAGGTGGCAAACGTCCTATGAGAGAAGTTCCCAAGGCCCCTTTCGGGGAGTGTATCTAGCCAGCTACCCAAATGACACTGGACAGGGCCCTGTGTGCTATCTTAGCTACCTCAGAGAGAAGGGAATACCTCTCACAGCCTCTCTTCCTTCCCTCCTGGAGGCTGTGTGTGATCAGCCACAGAGCAGGCATCTGGCCTAGAGACATAGAAGAGAGAAGCCTGCAGGTAGGGTGACCCACGTCTCCACCCTGAGCTGTCCACGCCTGAGCGACACCTTCAGTGTGAGAGAAACACAGACTTGTGTGCTCCTGTGAGATCACTTTTCGGGGCCCGTGTCAGAGAGCTGGCGAGGAGAGGCGGAGTGTGTACGCAGTCTGTATCCACCACTTAATTGCCAGTGGCCTTTAAGTGTCCGGCTCTCTTTGAAGAGGCAGAGGAACTACTCAGAGAGACTTCAAGCAAATAATCTTTCTCTTGCTGTCAAGTAGATACAGGGCACCTAGGGAGAGGTAGGAGGTGGCCGAAGGCAGGCAGCAGGGCTGGGGGAGAAGACAGGAAAGAGAAAGGCAGAAGCGAGAAAGCCACAGCAGGGCGCAGAGGCACCCTGGTGGACAGACCTCGGAGCCGCCAACTCCAGATGGTGCCGTGACAGCCACATGGCCTCTGTGCCGGTCTCTGTCCTTGTGCATGACAGGGACCTGCCGAGCCAGCCCTTCCCGAGGGCCCTCTGCAGCCAATTCAGGGAAGAGTAAACAGTCCACGGCCTGCAGGAGCTGCACACAGTGGACATCGGAAAGCCAAAGGTGGGGATGCAGGAGGGAGCAGCGCTTTGTCTCAGCGTTCAGTGTGACGAGCACACCTAGGGCGAGCTGTGCCCTGTCCTCCAAACCCCGTGACACCCTGTCCTGGTGCTCAGGGCTGTGACCTCCAGAAATAAGGTTGGCGTGGGTGTAACTAAGACGAGGTTTACCAGGGCAGAGGCCCGTCTAGCATGCCTGGTGGCTTCTCGGGAAACAATGTGGCAGAGACTCCGGGGATGAGGTGTGAGGACAGCCAGGGACCTGTGCAAAACTGTCATCAAAGTTTTGTTTACAAGGAGCCTTTATATTCCTAAAAATCTCCCACTCAGTGGCAAAACTGTGATTTCAATCTAAAGCTATTTTATCTTCTTTTAGGCAAAAAGTAAAAATACAATTTATAGTGAAAACATGAAAGAACCTGTGGAATTTTCCCCCCAAGGCAATTAAACTTGCCTTAGGCCCCTGAGTAAACATGTAACTTTCCTCAGTGAAAAGCAGAAAAACTTACAAGACAAAAAAACAGCAAGTCTAAGAATTGCTGTTTCTTAGACTAAATTAAATCAGCTTATAAGAGGTTCTTCACATGAGGAGCCAGCTCCTGTATATAAAACGTCTTCTCTGCGGTTCTGTCTTGGGCTCAGCCCATAAGCTGTCATCCTAACCGACTCCCAAAGGCACGGGCCTCATAGCCAGATCACGGTATCAAGAATGAGGCTTCATGAAACACACAGACGTTCAAGGTCAAAGATCACTCCCTCTTCATTATGCAAAGATGTATGAGATCCTACCTTTATATTCACGAGAGTTATTTGGTCAGGTTAATTGATTTGCAAATATCTACTATATATGTATATGTATATAGTATTTAATATACATATGTATGTATAGTATTTCATATATTATATATATGTATGTATGTATATATATGAAAATATATATACACATATATATACATACATATGTGTGTGTGTGTGTGTGTGTGTGTGTGTGTGTGTGTGTGTGTGTGTATGTGTATGAAATGGTGGCAGTTAACCAAGAAATGGGTGATCTCCTGAGAATGGCAGTGGGGAGGCACCTGTTCAAAAGCTTAGCGTTAATCTTTTTCCAGTGAAACAAAATTTACAAATGCACGCATAGACTCCTTACCGCTGGTTCTGGATTTTCTTTTGAGGATCCAGTTGTGCGTGTGTGAGTGTTCAAGCGAACACATGAGTGTATACATACATATGTGTGAAGGCCAGAGGTCAACCTTGGGTGGCATTCCTCAAGCGCTGGCCACCCTGTGCTTTGCTGTGTGTTGTCTGTGTGCATGAGTGTGCTTTTGCTGTGTGTTGTCTGTGTACGTGAGCGCGTGCTTCTGTTGGGTATGTGCGTGTGTGTCAGTGCCCAGGAGGTCAGAAGAGGCCCTGCACCCCCTGTGGCTGTGAGCCCCGAATGCAGACACTGGGAAATAAAGCCTGGTCCTTGGACAGAGCAACCTGCACTTTGAATCCCCAGGCTGTCTCTCTGGCTCAGCCCTTGTTTTTTGAGACGGGGTCTCTCGTGAGCCCCACGGCTCTGCCTTCTCCTCCTCCTGTGCGCTGGGACTGCAAACGCACACCCCACACCTGGCTTTCACGCTTGGCTTCCGGGGACCACACCCTGTCCTCATGCTTGTGGCAAGGACTTTACAAACTGAACCATCATCCCGTCCCCCTCTAAAGGCATTAAGACAAAACAGGTCTTAAAAGAAGAAGATCCATGTCCAGGGCAGGTCCTCAGGTTTCCCTCTGAGACACTTCTTGGATGAGCCAGTGAAATAGCACAGTGGACCCTGATAAGCTGTGATTTTTTCCTTCAGTTTCTGTGAGCTCCTGTGAGCCCTGCTTAGCTGACCCAGAGGGCCTTGTTCTCCTAGTGTCCCCTCTAGCTCCTTCACACTTTCCACTTCCTCTTCCCTGGGGTTTCCTGGGCTCTGGGGAAGAGGTGCGAGGTAGACACACCGTCAGAGCTGAGTGCTCCGAGGCTTTTCACTCTGCACATATCTGGCTGTGGCCCCTGTGTCTGCTCCTGTGTGCTCAGAAGGAGGCTTGTCAAGGGATGGCTGACTAAGGCGTTCACCTGTGAGTACAGCAGAACGCTGTTGGGAGTCATTTCCCTGTTTGTTTAGGCTCGTGCTAGCACTTGGTTCTACCCTGGGTCTCTGGCCTATCTAGCTTCTGGGTCTGCATCATCCATCTTGAAAGCACAGGGCCTATGCCTGTCTGTACCAGACCGCCCATGCATATTTAATAGCTTTCAGTTTAGTGGTTTTAGGGGACTCCCGTGTGTGTGAATGAGTGGGTCTCTGATTTTGTGCCCACTCTTGGGGTTCTTTTCCTTCCTTTGGTTTGCCTTGTCCAACTTCTCTGTAATGGTTTTTGTTTTATCTTATTATATTTTGTTATGTCTTTCATTATCTCTTAGGAGCCTGTTTTTTTCTAATGAGAGACAGAAAGGGAGTGGATCCAGATGGGACAGGGGGTGGAGGAGGGGAGATACTAGGAGGAGGAAAGGAGGAGGAGACGGTGATTGGGATATATTGTTTGAGAAAAAAAAAAACTTATTTTTAATAAAAGGGGAAAATGTAAAAAAAAAAACTGTGATTTTTTAGATCCATTATAAATGTTTTTAGAATAAATATTTGGCACATAATTATACTAAGACATTTTCCTCTGTTGTCTGAAAACACGCACAGCCCTTCTGTAACAGCAGCAGTGCTGAAGCGTGGCAGTGTGCTCCTGTTATCCAGCGTTCGGAGAGTGGAGGCAGGAGGATCAGGAGTTCGAGGCCCACCTCAGCTACATAGGGAATTAGTTTGAGGCCAGACTGGGCTATGTGAGGTACTGCCTTAAAATAAATAAACAGATGTACACAGAGGGAAGGCAAATCGTGTCCAGACGCCTCGTGGACACAGGGGCTTCAGAAAGAAGAAAACAGTCCTGACACATCCTGTGGAGCAGGGAGGAGGCTGTAATGCCTTCTCTCCAGAGAGAACCTGTAGGGGCGTCCAGGCAGAGCCAGGAATGTTTGTTTCCCTCCCAAGTCTTTTACAATCCCCTTGTGGTGGCTGATGCTGTCAACTTGACAGAACCTACACTCCCTGTGTTCGCTGGGCTTCCCCTTGCTGTGAGGAGACACCAGGACCACGCAGCTCTTACAAAGGAGAAGGTTTGATGGGGCCAGCCTGCACTTCAGAGTTTAGACCATTATCATCATGGTGGGAAGCATGGCAGCGCGCAGACTCACACGGTGCTGGAGAAGGAGCCAACAGTTCTACATCTTGCTCCGAAGGCAGCAAGGTGACTGAGTTCTATCTTGGGTGAAGCTGGAGCATAGGAGACCTCAAAGCCCTTACACACCAACTACAACAAGGCCACGCCCACTCCAACAAGACCACACCCCCTCATGTTGCCACTCCCTGTGAGCCAAGCCTTCAATCACAAGTTCTGCAGGGCCATGCCTCGTCAAACCACCACACTCACTTGGGAATTGGGTCTCTGGGTGTGCCGTGGGTTTGCTGATCACATTAACTGAGGTGGGGAGGCCGTGGGTGGCCTGTGGGTGGCCGGGATCCTGAGTGGGGAAGGGAATGGAGCCGGGTGAGCACCACAGCTCTGGGCTTCCTGACAGTGCATGAGTTGTGAGCTGCTGCTCAAGCTCCTGCTCCACTGACTTTCCCGCCGTGACGGACTTCGCCCTTGAACCGTGAGCCTGAATGACTGTTCCTCCTTTATCAGGGCATTTTATTTCTGCGACAGGACAGGAGACGCAGATCCACATGCCTGCCTGATGCCCCGGTGAGAAGGGAAGGTCCTGGGACGAAGGCCGCTCTAAGTGGCCACCAGCCGCGTCTCCTCCATAGGAGCCAGAGCTCACTCTCCTACTTACACTTTTAAAACAATTCTTAGCAATTTTTGGAGCAGGCACACTCGAGGGTAGTTAGTGGCCAGGCAGGGGTCCGGGTGACTGTCCCTGGTCTCTCCTGACCTAGGGGCCACAGAACATATGTGCCAAGAGATGTGTCTCATGCTTTTATTACAGGCTGTTTGCTGGTTAGTTATATGTAATGACGGGTCTTGTTGTGACGTTTTCAGGCGAGTACGTAATTTCCATCTCTCACCCCATTCCTCCTCCACCCCTGTCTTTCTCCTTCCTCTTCACATTCTGCCCTCTTCTGCTTCCCTGCCTCCTTTTGTTACCCGGTGAATTCATCAGGATTGTTCACAAACGCACAGTTTAGCAGTAGCTACTCCACTGAAGAAAATGACTCCACCAGCAGCCATCACCCCCAGCAGGCCCACAGGGAGGACCAGGCTCCGTGAGCCCCACTCCCTGGCTCCTGCTAACAGCCTGTAAATTGAAGGCAAAGCAGGGGATCACGGTCTCCTACAGAAAACCCCCGTCATCTCCTGGCCCTCTTCACTCTCCTTCTCCTCTCTCTTGCTGCTTCCCTTCCCCAGGCTGGCTCTCCATTAACAGCCTGCACCATGCGTTAGGGTCTCCTAGAAAAGCCGTCCCCCTGCCCCCTCTGACAGGGATGGGCTGTGGGGAAGTCGAGGGGACTGCCGTGGCTGTTTCTCAGCATGAAATAAACCATAACCTTCACTTGCCCAGCCTGCTGATGGAATAACCCAAACATTCCCGTGACCAGCTCTGGAGTGCTCTCCGTGCTCCCACTCCATCCTCTCAGGGAAATGGCTGACCGAGGTCCCTTCCATCCCCAAGCTCTCCACAGCAGCAGATCCCAGTGTGCGGACAGCAGATCCGAGTGTGCAGACAGCAGAGGATCCCAGTGTGTGGACAGCAGATCCCAGTGTGTGGACAGCAGATCTGAGTGTGTGGACAGCAGATCCCAGTGTGTGGACAGCAGATCCCAGTGTGTGGACAGCAGATCCCAGTGTGTGGACAGCAGATCCCAGTGTGTGGACAGCAGCGGATCCGAGTGTGTGGACAGCAGATCCCAGTGTGTGGACAGCAGATCCGAGTGTGTGGACAGCAGATCCCAGTGTGTGGACAGAAGATCCCAGTGTGTGGACAGCAGATCCGAGTGTGTGGACAGCAGAGGATCCCAGTGTGTGGACAGCAGAGGATCCGAGTGTGTGGACAGCAGATCCGAGTGTGTGGACAGCAGCGGATCCGAGTGTGTGGACAGCAGAGGATCCGAGTGTGTGGACAGCAGAGGATCCCAGTGTGTGGACAGCAGAGGATCCCAGTGTGTGGACAGCGGATCCCAGTGTGTGGACAGCGGATCCCAGTGTGTGGACAGCGGATCCCAGTGTGTGGACAGCAAATCCGAGTGTGTGGACAGCAGAGGATCCGAGTGTGTGGACAGCAGATCCGAGTGTGTGGACAGCAGATCCGAGTATGTGGACAGCAGATCCGAGTGTGTGGACAGCAGATCCGAGTGTGTGGACAACAGATCCCAGTGTGTGGACAGCAGAGGATCCCAGTGTGCAGACAGCAGAGGATCCGAGTGTGTGGACAGCAGATCACACTACGGCACAGAAATCAATGTCTCTGTTGTTTCAGTTACATGCAAGAATGAGAGATGAGGGCTTTAATTTCAAGTCCCTGTCTGCTTTGCAGATGGCCTTTCTCTGTGTGTCCTGTATGTGTGTGTGCCTCCTCACCCCTGAGAAAAGCCTTGCTTCAGCTGAGAGACAGAGACAGAGGCAGAGCCAGACACAGAGGCAGAGACAGGAGACAGAGACAGAGAGGCAGAGACAGAGACGGGCTCCAGCTAGAGGGAGACTATAGACGTTCCCCTCGGCGCTCAGGCAGGGCTTGGAACTGAGCATCTCGTACCCTCTCCCACCAGCACAGGAGAGATTTCAGGGGCACAAACTCCGCTGTGGCTCTTCCACAGTGCTAAGCCATTTTGCTACGACATAAGGCACAGCTGCCTAGCTACGAGCCCTGTGCAGGGAGCCAGGATTGATTTGTCACTGCTGTGCCCAAAGGCAACGTCCCTCTATCTTCCTGGCACAGTGCTCAGCCCGGAGGAGGATGATTAGAGGGAGAGACAAACCTGGAAATGCACCATTCACGTTCAGAGGCGGCATACCCCCGTGCTCACAGACCGCCACCATCAGTCTGTCATCTGCAGCAACTGAGACCTGTGTCAGGGAAGCAATGCTGACAGCAGCCATGACTCAGAGCAGAAAACACGGGAAAACGAACAGGGCAAGACGCCAACACACCGACTCGGTCCACCCCACTCTCTGGGCATGGGCGCCCCTCGCCAAGGCTGCAGACTGAACGGGGCAGCCTCGGAGACAAGCTCAAGACACAGGTGAGTCCAGAGCAGACTTTCACAGAAACTAACACTCGTCCAGCATTCCTGCAGACAAGCCCACGGAACGTCCGGCTCGTCTCTCCCCACAAGGCCGACAGTTGAAGTTCAAAATCACCGCGGTTTGCAGTTGACCTCGTGGTGTCAGTGAGTTTACTTGGTTCTAACAGAGGGCATGAAGAGCTGCTGACCCGGAAGTAGCTAACGGAAGGTTTACACCAGCACAGAGTGGCTCCCCATGGCCACATGGAGGTTACCTTCAGGTAACCTCCCACCTTTGTACCTCAGCACCTGCCTTAGGCCCCTGGGGCTACCGCAGGGGAGTCTCAAGCCAGGGCCCAGTGGCCCTCCACACCAGCTTCCTCTGGAGAGAGCGTCAGCTGTCAGCAAGCCTTCACGGTGGAGTCTCGCGAGCTGACAGAGGGATGCTGTGTTGCTCAAAGGACAACTGTGTTCTACAAGCCAGCAATGCGCTGGTACAGTGTACAAGTCAGAAGCTGTCACACAGGCCTGAATTCACTCGGACACAGCACAGGGAGACCTGACGAGCAAGGTGTGAGGCAGGGCTGTGAAGGATCTGCAGAGCGGCCCTTGGCCGAGTCTCCGGAGCCTGTTAGGGTGAGAACTGGAGTTGGCAGGTGAGACGCAAGGTCTTTCAGTGACGTCCGGGATGCCAGGTGTTGGACAGAGTGACCTGGAAATGGGGATGGACGCTCTGGGACGGTGTCAGGGGCTTGAGGGAGAAGCTCAGCAGCATGGCGTTCGCCCGCAGTGGCCCACTCAGAAGGAAAGGCTCGAGGAGTCAGGTGATCTTTCCCTCGAGTTCTCACAGCCATGCAAACCTTTGCAGGTCCCTGTGGGTGGCTTGTGGGAGCTGTACTCCTGACCCCTGTCACACCCAGTGCCCCACTGCAAGAGTGGCTAATGCTCTTCAGCCCTTCAGGGCACCTCAGATTCCTGTGGAACTGGTGATGGAGACTCAGATCCTCTCTAGTCAGGGCGTCCTTGCTTGGCGACAGAAGGTGACGCTTGGAGTTCACACACAGCTGGCTCAGCCACGTGTCCCACGCCATCCTCCGGAGGGACGTGAGGAGCGAGGCTCTACTGCTGCTCAGTGTTCATGTGACGGACATGTAACAGGAAGCTGCTTAGCAGAGGACAGGTTTGTTTCCGTTCAGAGCAGCCACTTCCTCCTACCTGGGGCGCTCCCTCCCTCTGGGGAGAGGAACAGAGCTCTCCCAGGCTGGGGAACTTCAGAAGTCACAGGACCCACAGCGCTGCTCCCCTCAGGTGCACAAGCAGAGAGGGTGAGTTCGAAGGAGCCACTCTGGCTGTAGAGCATGCAGAGGCAGCCTCCTGAGGCACAGTGATGGGGTAGGCCTCTCGGTGAGGCCTTGCACACCCACAATGCCTTCCTGAGGCAGTGTGATGGGGTAGTGCACACTCACGATGCCTTTCCTGAGGCACTGTGATAGGGTAGGCCTCTTGGTGAGGCCTTGCACACCCACAATGCCCTTCCTGAGGCAGTGCGATGGGGTAGGCCTCTCAGTGAGGCCTTGCACACCCACAATGCCCTTCCTGAGGCAGTGCAATGGGGTAGTGCACACTCAGGATGCCCTGGAACTGACCTCCTCACCACGCTCTTTTTACCTTCCCCCACAAGCTCACAGCTCACCCAGTCAAGTTCGAGTGAGTAGAATCGTTCAGCCAGCCTGCCGCCAGGGAGCAGATGTTTGCCCACACCATGGCAGCTGTGCCCCTCCTGACAACGGTGGCAGAGGCCTGTGGTTGTTGATTCACATCTTGGCAGGTTAGAATTCAAAGATGGGCAAGGAAGCGTGCCTGGGCCACTGGCTTCAAGGCTCGGCCTCCAGAGAACTGCCTCCTCCATCTAGGCCTCCCCAAGCTGCCTCCCTCAGCAGCTCACTAGCTGGAGACGAAGTGTTCACACGCTGGCCTTCACCTCAACCTGCCTTCCTGAGGGGACAGCCTCCGAGCACCATGCTGGGGTTTGTGGTGGGGGAGAGGAGGATGGCTCCAGCAGCAAAGGCTGAGGGCCAGCGTCCCTACAACAACAAGCTGGGCTGGGCTCCTTGGCCAGCAGGCCCTGGCAGAGCCGAGAGCCATCTGCCAGCCAGCTCGAGAGACACAGGGCCAGATGATCGGTGAGGTGTTTTCCAAGTGTGAACTCTGGAAGTGACACAGGAGCGAAGTGCTGCAGGAGTGAGCTGTGGTGAGTGTGCTTTGTTGTGGAAGACGAGGCAGCAGTGTAAAGGCCTCAGGTGAGGGCCAAGGGGGCTGTCACTT